>NW_026928536.1:0-33939 GCF_032062105.1 Saccostrea cuccullata
GGGATATAACATTAAATAATTGTTGCTGATTATAATTACATTTGCTTGTGAACATATTCTTTTCCTCTCTTCATATAACCTTTCTTGGAAAAGCCCTCACACCATGCTAATCAGCTAAGAACAATAAACCGGGCCGACTAGAAACGGGTATAGGAATCAAATTATACAAAGCTTAATATAATACAACCTCAGTGCACTACATATAGTTACACATCCTCACTGACTCGAAGCACTAGCAGGCAGGTTCTTAGATGTTAATGAAAATATAGAAGCTACTGAGAAATGCTAGGGTAGATGCTTATTTCTTACATAGGAAACAGAAATACAAATTATGTCTGGTTTAGCCAAGACATGGGATTAATGATTTTATTGAACACCTTCCCAGTTTACTTGCAGATAAGCATTCAATTAACTTAAGAGCTAATAAAAGAATCATTCTGCATACATTCATATACAGTCTGTAATAATTTTCAACTTCAACTTCTTCAAGTAAATTGTAGTTTAATATTAATGTACTTATTATCTTTATGACTTGTTAATATCATTGTAGCTTGTTTTCAGTTACCAGAATATTGTCATCAGGAAGAACAACATAATCAGACATCCATTACTTGCATCAATAGGTGTAACACTATTAACAGAAATCCTCTTTTCTCTCGTCCCCTTCAGTGGCTGACTGATGACTGCTGTTTGCTGGTTCCTTATTTACTGGTCCCCTTCACTGGCTGACTGATGACTGCTGTTTGCTGGTTCCTTATTTACTGGTCAGACTGTCTAACTTACAGATGACTTTGTTGATCTGTTTTTTGTAAGTGGGTAATAGTGCACTGACAAAATACTCCTCACATTCTCTCCTCAGTGCAGAAAGGTCAGGGATTTTCTCACAGCTGGGAATATTCAACAAAGGGTAGAAAATCTTCCTCCACAGCTGCTGGTTAAATTTCCTGTCAATTAAAAACCTTTTCATTATAATCATAAAACTATCATTGAATGATTGTTTCTATCAATTAATTTAATTAAGCAGAAAGAAAATGCATTCCCAAAAGGGATGCCAATCGATACAGAATTGTCAATCAACCCAACGTTCTGACTGCATGATTTTGAATTATCAACTTTTCATAAGGACACTACAAAGCAGAGCATCCTATCGCAAAGAGCATATCAATAAATCAGGGCCTCTGACATCAATCCCGATGTAAATGATGTCACGTCCTTTTCACACAGGACAAACTAACACACATATACACAAGCACATTACTAAATCCCTATGGCACGCCGATTGGTTCAAAAGTATTTTCTGCACAACGATAAAGATTTTATACACGAGCTAGATGAAAAAATTACACGAGTAAAATAAAAATGCACGTACAGGTAAAAATTGCACATAGTTTGAAAGATTTTAACACAAACAAAATGAAAAATACACAAACCCGACATTTTTTGCACGATTTAGGGGTATAATATGCACAAACAAAAATCAAGAATTGCACGAGCAGAGGAAACTAAAAATTACACAAACAATTTTACTGCGCATACAGCTGCGCATATCATTATTATGCGCATAGAATATTCATTGTGTTCTTGGTTTTCTGTACTCTTTATCGCTTCATGTATACTGAGCTGGATGTAATCGAGAATGGAAATTAAATGGCGTTGATGATGGCATGTGCTTTATTTTGCTTCTTTATTTCTTTGCTAAAACTCGATCCAATTTCTAGCTAATGTCAATCGAACAAATGAAGTGTTTCCATGTGATCTATATATATGATCTATATATATGTGAGAAAACGTTTTTCGAAAATATTATGTTTTTCTTATATTGACCGAGATCCTAACCAATATACAGAGGTATAATTTGATGCCGGACAAAAATTGTGACAAAAAGGAATCGTATAATGCGGGTAAAAAAATGAATATGATGCATACTCGACTCTGAACTAAAAGTACCTAACGATATACAGTGCGTTTGACTAAGATCTTGATTTTCTTAAAAAAAAAAATGTTAAAATTATTTTGTTATGTTTTTTATTTAAATAAACTCTCTGTTGCTTTTGAAAATTTCTAATTTGAAGATACATCTTAAACGGAAATTACTTGTATAAATATAAAATTAACACTCGCATAATCAAACGATTAATAAAGTTGATTCTTCATGAAATTGGCAGAATGATTTCTAATTATAATCATTAAACTGTAGAATTAATTTTGGTACTTTTCATTTATACCTATTTTATTTTCTTTACCATTCGGAATATGAAATTATAAATACCTATATTCGATTCATTTGGCTGGATAATTATTTTTTTTTAACTTAAGAACGTTGGGATTACCTTAGATGTAAACAGCATGTATTTAGATCTCATGCGCGGATCTAGAGGGGGGGGGTCAGGACCCCCTGGATTTAAAAAATGTATATACTAAAGCAAGAAAAAAGTTATGGAAAACGCTGCCCCTCCCCCAACTAAACGCGAATATGTGTGCGAAATGGATGTGAAAAGTGAAAGATTTGAGTTTTATTTTTTCTTTCTTTCTTTGCTTGTCAAAAAAATTTCTGGGATTGGATTTTTTTTTTACTGGGGTGGACCCCCCCCCTGGAAAGGACCCACGCCTGCATCTAACACCAAACATGAAAAATATTTTATTCTAATAACACATGTATTCATACTTATAAAATATCAGGATATCAGTTTTGGTTGGAGATCTTTAGTCTACTTTGTTATGAATTCTTTCCATGTAATCTCATATTTTCAGTTATAAACTACTCAATAAAAAACAAGACATTCCTTGTGAGCGTTACCCTCATTCGTAATGACGATTACATGATAAATGTTTTCATTTTAATGAAAAGGACCAGATAAAGGAGAATATATATACCCTATGTGTTTTATATGTACATGCGCTTTTGTGTTTTGTTATTTTTAAAACATTGTGCTTTACTAAGTACATTTATATTACATACAATGTTACAAGTAGGATGCAATAAGAAAAATTAGAATGGATACAGCAGTGTCATAGAACGCGTTTTATCACTCATAAAAAATGCAAATAATTCATGTTCTTTATTCTGTTTACAATTCAAATTCGACTTCATGATTTTTAAAATTATTTTCCAAACACTATAAGTTTCTTGATTACTTTTTTTACCCAAATACATGTATATGGCCATTATAAAAAAAAAGAACATGGTTATATAATTATGAAACGAAATTAATCGTCAATCACGCCTGTAGACCCCCCACCCCCCCCCCCCCACTTGTTTTTTTTTTTTTTTTTTTTTTGGTTGTTGTTGTTGTTTTTTTTTTTTGTTTTTTTTTTTTGCAAACAAAATCTACTTCCATTGTAAAATGTCCACTGAAAAGCCCCCTTTTTTGTTGCTGGATTGGAATTGAAGGTGCTTCACTACCTCAACGAAATAGGATTTTCGAGATTTTGCGCTTTACATTTTTTTTTTTTTTTTTTTTGCTTGTTGATTAGGTTTTTTAGGTTATTTCATTTTGGCACCCCCTTTAAAAAGCGATACTACATATGTATCTGCATATTATAATTTTAAATTATAATTTTTTGTTAAATTGTCTTACTCATTTATGAATATGCATTTTACCTATTCAAAATAATCTACACTAGAAAAACAGAAATTAAGTTGAAATTCACATAAGTAAAACGAGTGTATAATTTTATTACATTTTCATGTATACATGTATTTATATAATCACCACCTTTGTTCAAAATTTAAGACTACATGTATTACTTTTTCACATTGGGCAAATTCCACAACCCAGATGACAGCAACATTGCTTCAAAATCTCTGTACGAATTGCTAGTAACCTCCAATCAAAAGGTATCATTGTTGTGTCAAATAACTATAAATCGATTAGCGTACAAGTGTCTTTCATTTTATCCCAGCAGGGAGGACTCTTTCGATATGAAAAGGTCATGCATCCACATTCCTTAATTATTACCACAGTACACACAGTGGGTGGTGGAGGAGAAAAGTTTGATTTGTTGTTAACTCTCCTGTATTACCTCACGCTGTTTTTATTTATTTACCTTTATTATGATAATATCATTGTTTTAAACTTTCAAAAGATATTGCTATATAGAGGAATGAAACAAAAAATCTAACAATTAAACACGCAACTGATAATACGTATATAGTGTATATGCACCCCCTTTTAACGTTATCTATATTTTAATCGGGGGTGTTAATTTATATATTGTGTGCCTGTCATTTTTTAGAAGTACGAAACACGTTGAGCATATTCTTGAGAGTCTAGCGTAATTCTGAAAGACTGAATCTTTTTTAGAAGATTAATATTGGTAACACATTACTTATCCTCTTGTTTTATAACGTTTCAAGCATCCAAGCCACACTGAGCTGTTCTCTGATGAATATTAATGAAATGTGCGCAATGAGGATGCGTCGTATATTATGTCGATGTTGTATTCTCACTTGTGCAGTTTTCGTTTTTACGTTTGTGTAATTTTCTCGTTATATCGTGTAAATATTTTGTTGATTGTGTAGTTTTTGTATTGTTTGTGTAAATTTCAATAACTTTGTGTGTATTTTCCACACTTTGTGTAAGTTTGGACTTACTCGTGTAATTTTTGTTTAAGGTCGTGCAGAAAATATTTTTGAACCAATCGGCGTGCCATAAATCCCCTCTAAAGCTGTTGAAAATAAATTTAAAACAAACTTAAGATATAACTTCACTAAAACAGAATTACTGCATGAATCATTTTCACGTATATATCATGACTTGTGAAATCGCTGTTCAAATCATTGTTCAGATTTTTTGATATTCACCACTTGACCAGTGAGATCTGTGTTTACCTGTTGACAGACTGTGTAATTTTCCACTCTTCCTTCTCCTGGTAAACTTTCATGTACTGACCAAACAGTAAGACGTGAATGGTTCCCGCCAAGCCAAACAGATCAGTCTGTCAAAAAAATTATAAAAGAATTGAGTTCAAGTGTAAAGCTTACATGACAATGCTCAATTCTGTTGTTTAAATAGATTATGGACAGTCAGAGTGCATAGATAAGGTACTGATGCTTTTTTGCCATATCTATTATTTTATAAAGCTTCCAGTTAAACACTGACAAATACCTGATAAGTCCAGGGTCGGTTGGTCTGCATTTCTATACACATGAAGCTGGAGGTTTTAATTTGACTTTGGCCATGAATGTGGTCCCCGCTGGGTATTGTGACATGTCAATACTCTGTCCAAAGTCAATCAGAAGAAGGGGCCGCTTGTTCCCCCGGAACACCACTTCTGGATCACTGCTATCAGGCAGTGGGGTGCTACAAATAAGGCAGGATAGTCAGCTACATGTAGATATTGTAAAATGCTCAATTGATACTCCCCCTCCCCCTCAATGTCAGCTGGAAACATTGCATAGCAGTTTAAGGTCAATTTTATTTTAACTGACCTGTTTCATTGTTCCTTGTCTACTAAGAGCTCAGCTTTGTGATTTTCTTTTCAGCAATTTTACAGGAAAGTTCCATTTCTTTTTTATTTGGTGAAATAATGTACATTGCACGTTTTTCAAATTTACAATCTGCAAATACTCACAATCCTTTGACTAGCAGGTTGTCGGGCTTCAGATCTCCGTGGATGATCTGACAGGCGTGGAGCTGTTCCACCATGTGCATCAGTTCTATAGTCAGGTACATGGTCAGGAACTCCTGGGACTTATTAGTCTCCCCAAACTTATTCACAACATCCTGGAACAATTCAAGGAATTTTAGAGTCGCAAAACAGTCAATATAAACTTTAAGAAGACCATGTTCCTGAGTCTCGGTTATATCAATTTAGGTGCCAATGTGTTTGAGTGTAACTTTTTTAAAATTGTAATATTCAAACCTAGAGTAATGTTATTCTTATAACTGCTCCATCTACTGGGTATAAACTGATTTACAATACCATAGATACAGGTAAAACTTACCAGTAATGAGCCGTGTTTACAGTACTCTGTGACCAGACAGCTGGCATCTGTGTAGAAGTAACCCTTATCTATGAACATCACTGCAGGACGCTGTAACATAAACCAACATAATACTTCACAATAATCAATTATGGTGGTCTTAGGGTTATAAACATTTGCTTTAATTTATTCATGTCTTAAACAATTTATGCTTGCTTAATATATGATAGATATTAGATAATGGGAAACGATGGCTTTGGAATACAAATTGTAGGGATGTGCAATTTTATCGGTACACCAGTATATCGCGATTTTTTGTTGCGTGATACGTAATCGTGATACAGAGACCTAAATACCGGTCTTAAGGTACATAATATAAAGTCCAGAAATTATTCATTTATTTGTTCAATCTTTCAAATTACAATTACAGAAAGTATAAAAAAATGTTGTAAAAAGTGAAAAGAATGGCATCTTACTGTCCAAACATAATTGATTTTATATAGACATAAAAATTTCAAGAAAGTAAAATTTTGTTTTTCTGCATATTTTTTAAAAAAAATAATGACTTTTCATATAAAATCATTGTGAAAACTGCTTTTAAAAATATCATGATATTATTGTGATATTTTGGGAAAAAATCATGATATATTGCAATTTGAAATTTTTGGATATACCCATCCCTAACGAATTGAAAAGGAATGCTTCAGATTTGAGGGGGGGACCTTTAACTGATGTCATCATGGGAAATTCACTACACAATACCAGTACTAACCACATCTACAGGCCTTTGTAACCTCTGTAGTCTTTTCTGCATCTCTGTACTGAGACATAAAACTCCCACACATTAGCTGGCTTCTGGACCTACAACATATACAGGTCACTATAAATAACCACTCATCTCTGTACAGACATAAAACTCCCACACATTAGCTGGCTTCTGGACCTACAACATATACAGGTCACTATAAATAACCACTCATCTCTGTACAGACATAAAACTCCCACACATTAGCTGGCTTCTGGACCTACAGCATATACAGGTCACTATAAATAACCACTCATCTCTGTACAGACATAAAACTCCCACACATTAGCTGGCTTCTGGACCTACAACATACACAGGTCACTATAAACAACCATTTGCATACTATAGCCCCGTTTTAATTAGCGTTGAACTTTTAACATGATTAAGATTCTTAGAAATCAGTAAACAGTAAGTTCCACTCAGGTAGCATAAACTTGTACCACTCATGTATTAAGACCTGTTACAAGTACTAATATATCTTAGTTAAAAATTAGCCATAACTTCAATGACTTGTAAATGACTCAAAATTACTATATAAAATATATTCTTTACTCATTATAAGAACATTTAATAGTGCAGTCTTTATCTGACAAATCCCAGGCATTCAACATAAAGAGATCAGAGATAAAAAGAGTTAAATTGTAGGATTTACTGATTGGTAAGCTTCCTATTCTCCTGATTAACAGTTTACTGTGTTACTGAACATCCATCTTATATCTCATATCTCTGCTAGAGATGAAACCCAAGGATTAATTGTTCAGATTAAATCCAGGCTTTGATGGCTTTACCTTTAATGCTATGAGTTTGGATTCTGCCTCGTTGAAATCCACTGGTGTTCATCAAAGTCCAACATATCTGTGCTACAGAAGGAAACACATGTGGCACTATACACCTTGGCAAACGCTCCCTTACCTATCTTCTCCTTGATCTCATACATGTCCGATCCTACAATAGGTAAGCACAGAAATGTAGATGTGTGACCCAGGTCAAAGTTTTAGATACTTATAGTTATGACTGATACACAAACCCAGGTCAAAGTATTAGACAGATAGAAATATAGTTATGTAAACCAACTTTTATTCGCGACGACTTTATTTCGCAATTTACCAGTTGTAAAGTAGTTCGCGACGATATATTTTCGCGATCAAGTCCTTTTTGGTTCGTTTGATAATAGACACAGAGACTTGAAGGATCAGTTCGCAGCGAGAAATATTCGCGATGACGAGGCTCTCACGAACCTCGCAAAAATTTCTCGCACGCGAATAAAAGTTGGTTTACAGTATGCTTCTTTTTCTCACCTAGTGTGATATTGAGGCCACATATGATACTCTGGATCTGTCTAGGGACCTCATGGTACCTGGGGTGGAGTTTAATGGAAGTGGGAAGTTGTTCCAGGATACCCTTGACTGTCTCCGCATCAAACAGATCGTGGGTGTCGATGTACATGGACTGGTCAGCTAAGTCCAGCCCTTCCTCTGGGGGGTGGTAGGTGGACACGTCTATTATGTGGCTAGAATATGATTCAGATCACTAGGTCCCACTGCCGACTCCACAGTCAGATGATGAATGGGAGGGGCTGGTCCCAAGGGGTTGCAACTCTCCCCCTGGGGGTGGACAGTACTATGCTGAGTCTGATGGTGAGACTGGCTGCTGGGGTCCGACTCCTCATTACTGCCCTCCATTATAGGACTGGATATAAACAGGATAGTAATGGGATTGTTTTACTGTGGTTATAGCACAATTACCAAAATCTGCAGCTTTGTTCATTGTATTATTTATAAAAGAAGAATGTTACTGCATATAAATCTGACTATAAATGTAACTCTTTCTGCTATGATTGCAGTTTGTGTCTCACACTGCACAGAAGCTTCTACAATAGTTTGCCTCATACAGAAGAATATTAACAAAGATTGTGACGTGAATAAAAATTTTTTTTTCACTTAATTTCGAAAATTGTAACTAATTCTAAGACTCCAATAAATTTTTTATTACTTGCTGGACTGCTGTAGAATAAGCCCCTACCTTCCATTTTGTTGATCAGGAAAGAAGCTGTTAGCTGCCTGGCTGTCTGCTGTGTGGGAGAGGAGAGGCAGGGAGGGGGTGTTGTTGGCAGTTTTATCTGCCTGTATGTTAGACAGATTAGGTATGGGGGGTGGGGCCTCATGGTTCTCATTGAAGGGGGTGGAGGCACATCTGGCCATGGCAGCAAAACTCTGGTGGGAGCCCACTGGTGCGATGGTGAAATCCTCGTAGTACCCAGCCTGGGATTCTATTCCCTCCATCTTATTCTCCAAATCCTGTGTAAGCATATTTTAGTAAAATTTCACTATGTTTTTAAAAAGACAAGTATTTTGTTCACAAATATTTAAACCCAAATATTTAAAATTTGAGAATTCATTGAATCCATTATATTAAAGATGACACTTTTAGCACAAAGTGTTGTTATCATTTTGTTCCTTTCAAGCATAATGACCAAAGAAAATATTCCTCAACTGAAAGAAGGCACTGCAAAAGTATTTATAAATCATACTGGCCTAACGAATTGGAAAAATATTTCTAAACAATGTCTTACTGATGTTCTATACAATGTCTTACTGATGTTCTAAACAATATCTTACTGATGTTCTAAACAATGTCTTACAAATGTTCAAAACAATGTCTTAAAATGTTCAAAACAATGTCTTACAAATGTATCGCTTTTTCTGGCACCCCCAGAACTCTCCTTCTTCTTGGTTCTCTGTCCCAGAGACTGGACAGGAATACTGCTCCCCTGTCCTCCAAATCTACATTGAGGTATAGAAAGGTATGTACTGTATATCATTCTGATCATTCATTTTGTATCAGTATGTTTCATTAGTATTGAATGTATGATTTTTGCATTCCAATGATTTTTTTGGGGGGGATTTATTTAGGGAATCTAAAAATTGTCAGCAAATCAAAACTTACCCTTTAATATGATTGGAAAGTTGTTAAACATGATAGAAATTTAGGTAAGTCATACCATCAGGGATGTCATCATAAAGTATTATGTCGGGTGTACTAAGGGGTGAGTGAAGTAACCAGTCTCCAGTACTGTAGAACTAACCTGTTCTGATCAGTGTTCAATGCCTGATTTTCTTTATCGGTCTGATCTTCATGAACTATAAATCCTTTTTTCCCAAATTTTTCTGCCTGAGCATTCTCATCAACCAGAAGTCTCTGTCGAGACTGAAGCTCTACTGGTTTGTACTTATAGCAAAGGAAGAGAAAAGTACTTAAGCAGTTGGAAATTGAAACTTTTCAACAGCAATAAATAGAATAATGATCCTTGATTAAGTCTCTTTATGTTCTTAGTGCAGTCTACTTGCATGCCACATTTATATTATAATCAGACTGAAATTGTATTTGGAGTAGCATTTTGAAAGAATTTCACAGAAATTTCTATTTTTAGTAACCACGGCAACACCGTTCATTGAAATCAAAAACTGATACACAGAATTATGTATCTTATTGTAGTCTACTTGTGTGCCAAGTTATATTGAAATCAGACTAAAACTGTAGAAGGAGTAGCATTTTGAAAGAATTTCACAGAAATTTCTATTTTTAGTAACCACGGCAACACCATTCATCGAAATCAAAAACTGATACTCAGAATTGTGTATCTTAGTGTAGTCTACTTGTGTGCCAAGTTATATTGAAATCAGACTAAAACTGTATTTGGAGTAGCATTTTGAAAGAATTTCACAGAATTTTCTATTTTTAGTAACCACGGCAACACCATTCATTGAAATCAAAAACTGATATACAGAATTATGTATCTTATTGTAGTCTACTTGTGTGCCAAGTTATATTGAAATCAGACTAAAACTGTAGAAGGAGTAGCATTTTGAAAGAATTTCACAGAAATTTCTATTTTTAGTAACCACGGCAACACTGTTCATCGAAATCAAAAACCGATACACAGAATTGTGTACCTTAGTGTAGTCTACTTGTGTGCCAAGTTATATTGAAATCAGACTAAAACTGTAGGAGGAGTAGCATTTTGAAAGAATTTCACAGAAATTTCTATTTTTAGTAACCACGGCAACACCGTTCATCGAAATCAAAAACCGATACACAGAATTGTGTACCTTAGTGTAGTCTACTTGTGTGCCAAGTTATACTGAAATCAGACTAAAACTGTAGGAGGAGTAGCATTTTGAAAGAATTTCACAGAAATTTCTATTTTTAGTAACCACGGCAACACCGTTCATCGAAATCAAAAACCGATACACAGAATTATGTATCCTAGTGTAGTCTACTTGTGTGCCAAGTTATATTGAAATCAGACTAAAACTGTAGGAGGAGTAGCATTTTGAAAGAATTTCACAGAAATTTCTATTTTTAGTAACCACGGCAACACTGTTCATCGAAATCAAAAACCGATACACAGAATTGTGTATCTTAGTGTAGTCTACTTGAAATCAGACTAAAACTGTAGGAGGAGTAGCATTTTGAAAAATTGTTTACAGACAGACAGACGGACAGACAGACAGCTAGACAGACGGACGGACGACGGACGCATTATTATCGCATAAGCTCTTCTGGTCTCTGACCAGTAGAGCTAAAAATTGCAAATGGTTGACTAGCTGCTGCAGGAACCTCTGTTATCAATTTAGAAGAAGTTGTAACAAAAGCTGACATCCAAACAAAGGAAAGTCTTCAAACAACAAACACATAATGTATTGATTAATATCTATATTGGAAAAAAATTTCCTCTGCCCTCCGCTAAACCTATTTTTTTTCTCACCATTCTGGAGAGGTAGTGACACAGTCTCTTGTCCTCCATCATCCCAGCCGAAGTCCAGAGACGTGTTGAACATCCCCATCACAATGTTAATGGCTTCCTTTGTATTAACAGTGGGAGAGGGGGCAGTAAAGGACTGGAAAAAAATAAAAATCACAAATCAGAGGTCTGGAATATAGTTATAAAACACAAGACATAAAAATCCCATTCGTAGAAAAATTTGATAAAACTACCAATATTGTATGTTACCTTACATATTAACATTTGCAAATGCTTTTCCCTTATATATCATTTAAACAAGGTGTACATAATCCTTGTTTTGTCATGTGATCTAATCATGCACGTTTTACAGTTACATCTAAGTGGTCAACATCTTCAACCCATTCAATTTAAACCATTGAAGTTTGAAAAACTACACTGTAAATCATTTTATAGACTTTAAACTATAGAATGTAATTATCTGTTTTAAAAAATAAGTCCAAAATGTAAATACTGTAGAAGCACAAATTTTCATGGGGTTAAATTTTTTTTGTCATTTAGGTTTTATTGGAAATAAATTTTGTTTTTTTGGAGAATTAAGTAGGATTTAAATTTCATTGATGTTTGATAACAAAATCACTGTATACAGGGTTATTTTCGCCCTTTTGAACTTGTGAACAATTTTGTCCCATTTTAAATTAGCCCAATCTAAGTTCTGTTTAAGAAATTATGAGGTGTGATTTGAATTCGCCCCGTTTTAAATTCGCCCAATCAAGGAGAGGGCGAAAGGGGCGAAAATTTCCCTGTATACAGTAAATCCCCACAATTCTGCCATAAAGCTCTACTTCAGTTATTGATTGATGACTTATATGAGCTGCTGTTGGTAGCTTTGCTTTACTATTTTGTTTTTATCTGGTATTTGTTGATTTGCCTAACTATTTTTCATAAAAATCCGGTTTTTGTAGATTTGCATAACTATTTTGCATCTATCTTGGTGTCTGTAACTATTCCTAGTGTGAAAAATTTTCCTGATGTTCTTGAGAGCTCCGTTATTGCGAATATTTCTTGCCGCAAACCGTTCCTTAAGGTCTATGTGCATATCAAGAATAGATTCAAAAAGGCCTGATCATGAAAATAAATCGTCATAAACTAGTTTATCCCTGGTAAATTGCAAAATAAAGTCATCGCAAATAAAAGCTGGTTTATAGTATCTACAAATACCGGATAAAAACAAAATAGTTAGGAATAGTTACTATTTTGTTTTTATATATTGGTTGTGGCTAAGCCTTACCCTTTTACTTCTCTCTGTTGTCTGTAGCTAAGTAGGGTTTTAAACTAATTTGTAATCCTTGGTCGCCATGTGGGCTACTAAACCTTGCCATTCTGGGGCCCACATCAAAATTATTCGCCCACAAATTATCAAACCTTCTATTGAATAAAAATACAACAACCCCATTTTCGTTTTTTTTTTATCGTATGCTTCGTGTTTCTTTTCTATCCATAGAAACATTATGCACAACATATCTAAATTTGAAGTTGAACTCTGTTGTTTAAAAAGATTGATATGGTTATTAAACATCATATATTCGGGCACATGGCAGGTTTTTTCACAGATACAACCAAGATACTTTTTTGTTTGTTGGGCTCATTGACGCATCGATGCCACATTGTGTCCATCATAATCACTCAGACTCTTTATGTATAAGTACTTCTCACTGGTTAATATAAAGCACTTGACTGATTACGAAATTTTTCAAAAGAAAAAAAAACGGAATATTTGGACAAAATTGAAAAACAAATATTCATTAACCGTAAATTTTCTAATCGCCATGTGGGCTACTTGAACGTAAGTTTAAGTCGCCCACAAGGATATTGGTCGCAAATTGCAAGTGGGCGATTGTTAATTTCAAACCCTGTAAGTCTTACTATTTTGTTTCTATATATTGTTTGTAGGTACATGAGGTAAGCCTTACCCTTTTACTTCTGTCTGGTGTCTGTAGCTAAGTCTTACTATTTTGTTTCTATTTATTGTTTGTAGGTAAGCCTTACCCTTTTACTTCTGTCTGGTGTCGGTCCAGTTCGAAGCCCCGAGGATCCAGTAGAATTCAGTAAGGACCGGTTACTGGGTGTCGATGTAGAAGTCTGATATACAGAGGAAAATCATATTGAATGACTCATTCATACCCTACTTCACATTAATTAAATAGTTCTGCTCATGCTCACACTTATGATTCTTTATAAAGCTTAGTTGTGTAGGTAATCTACACTTTAACTAATTTTCAGATTCTACAGAGATAAGAAATCTTAAATTTTGCCATTATCTTATTCACAATACATGTATTAGCATTACTTTAGTAAATAAAAAATAAACACATTGTAACTAAGATTTTTTCTTGCATCAAAATACATTGAATACTCTTTGACAGCCAGTAAATGTATGATTATATGAAAACAAATTACAGCAACAGCTCAGGTCAAAATATAAAGCCATGAAAATATACAAACTGCTGCAAACACAGAACATGTACAAGATAACATACCACGTGTTGTATTATACAAACCTGGAGAGGGTTTTGGGACTGAGACTGGGTCTCCATTTCCTCATGTACATGTGAGGATGTTTGTCTCTCACCAGAGGGATATACCCCTTCTGCTCTCCCCCCAGCTGGTGCCATATCACCCCGGGGATATACCCCTTCTGCTCTCCACCCAGCTGGAGCCACATCAGACGTACGTTGGACCACCTGTACATCATTTAGTGGCAGAGACTGTCGAGAAGAACGGGCTGTTTCCTGTTGTTGCATTCGGCGCTCAATGTCTCTTTCTAGCTGATCTCTCTGTGTCTGTACATGTTGCTGGCAACAAAGATAATTTTTTTTTTTAAATCTATTTTTCAGGTAAGGGTGAAATTGATAGAGCAAAGATCAAAACAACCTATACACTGAATTTTGAAACAAACAGAGAAGAGAAAAAGTGTTCCTACAGTTTAAAACACATCATAGTTTACAACTGCGCACTAGGATATTTCCCTATTTAGCCTTTACCTATAATCTCTACTTTGCACGAGGCTATTTCCCTATTTAGCCTTGACCTATAATCTCTGCTTTACTCGAGGGTAAATGCACGAGGCTATTTCCCTATTTAGTCTTGACCTATAATCTCTACCTTACAATAGCCTATTTCCCTATTTAGCCTTGACCTAGAATCTCTACTTAAGTACTTTGCTCCAGGCTATTTCCCTATTTAGTTTTGACCTATAATCTCTACCTTGGAATAGGCTATTCATCTCTCACTCACCTGGCTATTTACCAATCAGGCCATGACCTATAACCTCTGACTGACCTGGCTGTTTCCAGCTGCTGTTCTCGTTCTTGCATTTTCTCCTGGAGTCTTGCGAACATGGACATCTGTTCTCTCTCGAATTGTTCCCTCTGAAGCTGGAACTCCTCCTTCTGATGACGCATCATCTCCTGCTTTCTCAGCAGTTCCTCCTGTTGGGCTAAATATAGACAGAAATCATGCCATATTTAACCACAGAGGGAGACATATTCCCATAGATGGAGATTTTCAAGGGACATATTTTTCCATCGATTGAAAGTTCAAGAAAGAGCAAAACAGTCTTCTTATTCACTAAGTACTACTTTATAAATAAGCCCTTCTCTCTGTACTTCTCAGTACTTTGATATTATATATACACTGTATGTACGTGGCAATAAACAGTTTCTTGATTTTATGTCTCAAAACTACAGTGTTTATGAACCTAAAATAGCTTAATTTACAAAAGTTAATAGTTAATCACCTGGTAACAAGAGATATTTGTAAAACACTTATGCCCACCTCTCCTAACTAATTGGAATTTTCCTAAGTCCAAGAGGCATAACTCTCTCCCAATTTGCGTGATCGTACCCAAAACAGAACTTGACCTAGATATTTTTATGACAAATTTGTATACCAAATATCATTTTGTCCACCCTCTGCAGAGAACAGAAACTACAAATAATTGGAATTTTTCTAAGTCCAAGGGACATAACTCTGTCAAAAATGATCCGATCGTGACCATCTAGATATTCTTATGATAAATCTGTATACCAAATGTCATTTCAATACGTTCAAGGGTTGAGAAGAAAATGAACAGAAACTTGGTGGACCAACAGAGAGACAGCAGCAAAGCAATACTGTAGATCAATAAATTTTCGCGACACCTTATTTTCGTGAGAAAGTCATTGACTCTTGATTAGCGAGACAAAATTTTCACGAATTGTGGTTATTGCTCTATATATTCTAAAGGAATACTATTATATGTGAGAATTAAATTTTCGCGAGCACACTATCTCGCGTAATTGCGTGAAAATAAAGTTCTCACGAATAAAAGGTGATTTACAGTATGCCCTCCTTCTAATTTTAGCTGTCAAATTAGACATTTTAACACTTGGGTTGATACCTGCAATCTCTTTTTCCTTTTCTCTACGCCTCTTGTCTTCCATCGCCCGTTTCTTGGCTTTCCATCTTAAAGTCCGAATTTCCTCAAATGAAAATTCCTCAATTCCATAATAAACTTTATCCTTACAGTACATGGGAACAAAAACACCAGCTTCTGTTTCTGTCACATGCCGTAAGTTATGTAGGGGATCTGTGTGTTTTGGTGCTTTCCTTGCACTACAAATAATATACATACTCTAACTATGCGGCATTATCATATCATACAGAAGTAAATATAAGAACTAGATTTATATAAAGTACAAGTACAGTGGCTGGAACGTTATTGTTGACAAACCAATCGTGTAGAATCATTCGTGTATCGTGAGTGATCGTTCGTGTAACGTGCAAGATCGTTCGTGTATCAGACTCAATCGTGTGCGTTTTTAATCGTGCGAGATCGTGCGTTTAGAATCGTGTAAATTTCGTTTTGCAAGTTTTTATCGGAATGTTATTTGTAAAATAAGCATTTCCCTCGTTTGTTTTTCTAAATTTATTAATGAAAATCCAAATAAAATGAAAAAGCGCAATTTACATAATAGAACGCAGAGCGAACTAATTATCGTCCATAAACAAGCAATATAGTAAGTCGTACAATATTAAGTTCTCGTCAACAGGTCAAATAGCGCGATCAATATTGTGATAAACCGTACTTAGATCTTTAACTCCTTTTTGAAAAATCTGATTTTAATTATTATTTACTTCTTATTGTGGTCAAGATAATATTGAAATCAATTCATTGAAAATAAATAAATATATATATATTTTTTTACTCAATGCTTACATAACTAGTTAGTCGACAAATATACATGGACACGGAATGATTTTCGGGAGTTTTGATTATCTGTGTTTATCTCTTGAGCCTATTTGTTATTAATTAATTTTAAATTTCTGCAAATAAAAAAGTTGAATAATTGGGCAAGTTTATCAGACATTGAATCATTGAAAATATAAGGATAAAATTTGTAATTATAATTTAAGTCATTCCATGCTGCCATTTTTGTTCAATCGTATCCCCCTTTCTGCATATCATGATATCCAATTCAATCAAATTATACAATCCACATACATGTACATCGTCTAATAGAACGAACAAAATCCGTTTTTTTTTTTTTTTGATCGGAGAATTACCTTAGAAATAATTGTTTTTAATCTAAAATATTAAGTCTTGCATATATTTAGTTACAGATATATCATTTTCCGTTTTTTTCTTCAAAGTCTATGAAATAATATTGATAATTCTTTGAAATCTTAAATAAGTATTAAGACGTATTTCGTTTTGAAAATATTGACTCCTAAATATTTTGAACTATTTTGAGTGAAGAATCGTGCGTTTGCGTTAACAATCGTGTAAGATCGTGTAACGTGTAGAATCGTGAATGTGAAAGATCGTTCGTGTAACAGGTTTAATCGTGCGTTAATCGTGCGGAATCGTTCGTGAAACGTGATCGTTCGTGTAAGTTGTCAACAATAACGTTCCAGCCACTGTATCATATCAGAAGATTTTGTGTATTGTATGTATATGTATTTATGGAGAAAAGACTACTAGGAAAAGGGCACCTTTCTTGAATATGGAATAGGGCCTTTAAACAGTCAAAATCAGACATTCAACAACCCTTATAGGGTAATTAAGAATTTTTCATGTTTGAATTAATCTAAAATACATTAAACCCTCAATAAAGATATAAATTCAGGAAACAGAGAATGCAGTAATTCATAAGATGGCAAAATGTTATCATGGTTATAATACACTTAATAATCATTCTTTATTTTTGCATTAATTCATTCACACCTAAATGACAATATACAAATGCAACCAAAAAAATTGCAAAAGTATACAAAACTATACACCCATGAATTTTAACCCCTATATATCCAGTATTAAATACAAAATTTGATGAGATTGACAACCTTAAAACTTGATTTTCCATTCCGGAAGATTTCCTTGGTGTCCTGTAAAATACAAAATAACACCTGTCAGAGTAAAGTAAAGAAGTACTAAATCTATAGGACTAAAGCCTTAAAATGATGAATGTTGAACACAGTAAAAGTCTTACATCATTGGCTGATCTGAGTTCTCCTCCACGTGTATACTAAACGAAGGTTTCCCCACAACTGGTGGAACAACTCCTCCTCTCTGAGGGACCTACAATAAAGCACATCTCAACATGGAGTCATTTAATCAATTACTTCCTCAAAATCCAACATAATATTTGAAAATTTCAAGACTAAATCTGTCACAATCAGAGAATCCATCCAACAGTGCTTATGTATTTTTACCATTTTCATGATCTTAGTTAAAAATAGGGATGTGTGATTTTATCGGTATACCGGAAAATCGCGATTTTTTGTTGCGTGATACGTATCGTGATACGGAGACTTAAATACCGTTCTTTAGGTACATATTATAAAGTCCAGAAAGAATTCATTTATTTGTTCAATCTTTCAAATTACAATTACAGAAAATATAAAAAATGTTGTAAAAAGTGAAAAGAACGGCATTTTACTGTCCAAACATAATTGATTTTATATACATAAAAATTTCAAGAAAGTAAAATTTTGTTTTTCTAGCATATTTTTTAGAAAAATAATGACTTTTCATATAAAATCATTGTAAAAACTGCTTTTAAAAATATCATGATATTATCGTGATATTGTGGGAAAAAATCGTGATATATCGCGATACAAAATTTTTGGCGATACCCATCCCTAGTTATACAAGAGGCCCACGGGCCTTATAGGTCACCTGAGTATTGTGTAACAACTTTCAAACAATTAAATTTGATTCGTGTTTTAAACCAGAGACCATGAAATTCACAATTTTGAAAGAGGCACCATTGCTTATCATAATTATTAACTTAGCATGCCTACTCTATTTACTTAATACCCAGAGGTAGATCAGAGTAACAAAAAGAAAATGCACTTCCACTATATACCCAGTTGTGCACCTCATCCCAAAGGAACCACTGACCCAGGGGCCACATATTTCAAAATTTTGCAAATTTTTACAAAAAATGGTTGATTAATACCAAAGAGCAGATTTCAAAGCATTATTTTATTTTCAGACTATGTACCCCCCCCCCCCCCCCGACCCAGGGGGCAAAAAAAACCGCTTTGCTTTCTTCATCATAAATATATATACTTGGATCATTGGCATTAAACCAGAAGCAAAGGAAAATATTTTCAAAGAATTAATGTATTTTTACTATATAATCAATAGAGCCCCGCCCTAACACCAGAACCCCTAACCCTGGGGCCATAAAATTCACAATTTTGGAAGAGGCACTCTTGCTCATTATTGCCCTGTTCACACGGAGAGTTTAATTCACAGTAAATTAATGCGAAGTAAACTAATGCGAATTAAAATAATGCGAATTAAATTGCATTCACACGACAGCTAATTCGAAGTAAACTAATGCGAATTAAAATTTTACTTCTGCAGCACGGCGTCAGCACGGCTATTATGACGTCATTTGCAGATCACGTCACCTTATGCAGAAGCAGATCCATTTGACATAATGGCAAAGTGTCTGTATGCACATTTTGATGATTAACAAAATTTTCCTTAGTTTTTCACTCAAAAATAGCACAAGTACCTATGGCTGACCACCGACAAGTGGCATTTGACTAAATTTTGCCATTACGCATGCGTCAGAATTTAATTTGAATTAGCTTCGCTTAGCGTTCACACGGAGCTAATGTGGAGTAATTTAATGCGCAGTAAACTAAATCGAATTAAACTAACTCGCACTAAATTCTCCATGTGAACGCTAAGCAAAGCTAATTCGCAGTAAACTTACGTTTAATTCGAATTAAACTCTCCGTGTGAACAGGGCATATAACTATGTACTTAGTTAATAGTTTATTTAATACCCAGAAGCAGAGAAGAAAATTTTCAAAGAATAATGCATTTTCAATATATAATCAATCAAGCCCTGCCCTAACACCAGAACTCCTGACCCTGGGGCCATAAGGCAAAAAAAAAATTAATTTCTTGGTTCTCAAGCCCTCCCTCATCTCTTCCAAGGGTGCCTCATTGACCCTTTTTATTGCTAAATCAATAAAATATAAACACCAAATCACCTCCCTCATCATTTTTTGAGGTTTTGTACAATGTAAAAAGCTGCCTCATCATGTTTTGGGGGCAATAAAAAAGAAAAAAATATGCCTCCCTCCCTCATCATATTTCTTGAAAAAAGGCCTGAGAACCAAGTAGCATGGCCTAAAATTCACAATTTTAGAGGAGGCACTCTTGCTCATCATAACGATGTGCATAGTTAGTTTATTTAATACTCAGAAGCAGAGAAGAAGATTTTCAAAGAATAAATGCATTTTCACTATATAATCAATAGAGCCCCGCCCTAACACCAGAACCCCTGACCATGGGGCCATAAAATTCACAATTTTATAGGAGGCAGTCTTGCTCATCAAAACTATGTACTTAGTTAGTTTATTTAATACCCAGAAGCAGAGAAGAAGATTTTCAAAGAATTAATGCATTTTCACTATATAATCCATACAGCCCCTCCCTAAAACCAGAACCCCTGAACCTGGGGCCATAAAATTCACAAATCTGCAAGAAGCACTCTTGCTCATCATAACTATGTACTTAGTTAGTAGTTTATTTAATACCCAGAAGCAGAGAAGAAGATTTTCAAAGAATAATGCATTTTCACTATATAATCAATAGAGCCCTGCCCTAACACCAGAACTCCTGACCCTGGGGCCATAAAATTCACAATTTTAGAAGAGGCACTCTTGCTCATCATAACTATGTACTTATTAGTTTATTTAATACCCAGAAGCAGAGAAGAAGATTTTCAAAGAATTAATGCATTTTCACTATATAATCTATTGAGCCCCGCCCTAACACCAGAACCCCTGACCCTGGGGCCATAAAATTCACAAATCTGCAAGAACCACTCTTGTTCATCATAACTATATGTACTTAGTTAGTTTATTTAATATCCAGGAGCAGAAAAGATGATTTTCAAATAAATAATGCACTTTCACTATATACATGTACTCTATATAGCCCCACCCTAGCACTAGAATCCCTGACCCTGGGGCCATGAATTTCACAATTTTGGTAAAGGACTCAATGCTCATTACATTCATGCCAACAGTTTGCCTGCTTGATGTCCAGGAGTAAAGAAGATTTTTAAAGATTGCAATAATTTTAGTGGTTTTCAGTGTTTTCCCTAAGAACCGGCCGCCGGCCAAATTGACCGCTTCAATAGATAAAAATGCCGGTTAGAAATCTTAAAGTAAAAAAAAAAAAAAATCAAATTTGAACGATTTTGTCATCGATCATACACAACTCGACGAAGCACGACTTGATTAAATCAACTGTATCCCGATCCCGACTCTTTAGAGCTCGGAGCTCCTCGGGTGGCTTGTACCTCGCACACTTGTTTGAATGGAGCGTAGCGGAGTCAGCCGAGGATTGCCGATTGCATTTAATTTAATATGGCGGAAAACAGACAACTGAAACTCGAGGCGAAACTTGGAAGATTTAAATTAATGGGAAAGAAATTAAGAAAATTATCAGGTTAGTGAATGAGCAGTGAAAAACTTCTTCTCTGCTCCTTAGGGTGGGGGTGATTATATAGTGAAAATACATCCAGGTAAATAAACCAATATTTTAGATACATATTTATTCTAACAGTCTGTGACATTATGGCCAAAATTATATAATGTCAATGGTTCCTACTCTGATGATCTCTTCTGTTTACGCTATAGTTATACGCATGTTGATTTTTTTTTTTTTTACAAAGAAACTTATTTTTTTCATTATAATTAATAAATATTTATTTGGGCATTCTCTTACATTTTGCTATCAATAATTACTGATCGAACATGTCGAATATCTTGAGTGATGGGTTTAGCGTAATGGCGGTAATATTATATATTTTTTAAAGAAAAGTTTTCATTAATCCCAGATAGCATGACTATGTTGGGCAAACATTTGCTAAAGGTTGTATGGTTGGCGTTGGGGGAACAACGTTGGGCCAACGTTGGACCAATGATACCAAGTCAACCATCTCGACCATGACGGAATTCCTATGTTGGCCCAACGTTGGTCCAACGTAAGCAACTTCCATTCATTTCACTTTCCAAGGAAGGAAGGATCCTGGTCAGTGGTTCCTGTGGGTTGGCCCAACGTTGGACCAATGTTTATAATACACATTTAAAGAAAGTTTTTTTTACAAGTTGGTAGTAGTATGTTGGCCCAACGTTGGCCCGATGTTTGTAATACACCCTTAAAGAATGTGTCATATCAAGTTGGTAGTATTATGTTGGCCCAACGTTGGCCCGATGTTTCTAATACACCCTTAAATAAAATGTTTTATTAAGTTGGTACTATTATGTTGGCCCAATGTTGGCCTATTGTTTGTAACACAACCTTAAAGAACGTGTCCTATCAAGTTGGTAGTTGTATGTTGGCCCAACGTTGGCCCAATGTTTGTAATACACCCTTAAAGAAAGTGCCTTATCAAGTTGAAGTAGTATGTTGGACCAACGTTGGCCCGATGTTTCTAATACACCCTTAAAGAAAATGTCTTATCAAGTTGGTACTATTATGTTGGCCCAATGTTTGTAATACACCCTTAAAGAACGTGTCCAATCAAGTTGGTAGTAGTATGTTGGCCCAACGTTGGCACAATGTTTGTAATACACCCTTAAAGAAAGTGCCTTATCAAGTTGAAGTAGTATGTTGGACCAACGTTGGCCCGATGTTTCTAATACACCCTTAAAGAAAATGTCTTATCAAGTTGGTACTATTATGTTGGCCCAATGTTTGTAATACACCCTTAAAGAACGTGTCCTATCAAGTTGGTAGTAGTATGTTGGCCTAACGTTGGCACAAGTGTTATTTTGTTTAGGTGTTTCAAAGATGGAATATTTATATTGGGAAGCGTTGGCCCAAATATTATACTGCCAACTAATTGATGGTGTCAATTTTATAATTAACTGCTGAGCTTTACGTTGGGACAGCGTTGGCACATTCTAAAATAATCAAGAGGACTTTCTATGTCCATGCTTATCATTGGATAACTGCTTTTGAGATGATATTTTCAACATTTTAACTTTGCACATAAGTGATCACAGCACCAAAGAGTGTTTTATTCTATTTTTTGAATTGTGTTTATGCTTATTTATTTGTAATAACCCAGATAGCAGAGCATCGTTGGCCCAATCTTACACTATGGTTCTATTATCTATGTTGGGTTACCTTGATTGGGCTAACGATAGCCCAACATGGAATATTGATAGCTGGTTATGTATATGGGCTAATATTGGTCTAACTGTTGGCATTATATCATAAAACTATTATCATGAGAGAAAATATTTGTTTGGGGATTGGCATCAGGGTCCTACAATGGCCCAATATACCATGAATCTGACTGAGCATCATGGGTAGACAACAGTTTTCCGGGCTACTTGTAATATCCGCGCCATTTTTAATCTATACATGAGCGAGCGTAATGAGACTGATACCTTGCATATCTAGATCCACTTTGTAAGTATTTATAATATGTTTGTTTTCAGCTGAATTAACGTTTAGTTTTTAAACGATATATCATGTACAAATGTGTAAATCAAACTTTTGCAGAGGCCAGGAGCTGTTGGGTGAACACTGTACCCAGATAGCATGCTAACTTTGGCCAACGTTGGGCCAATGTCATCGGTTACATCGGGCCAATGTTGGCAAATGACATTGACCAAATTTCAAAGTTAGTATCGGCAAATGTTGGCAGTATGTCCTGGGCCAACATTTTTTATGTAGAGAGTTGAAATTTCACAAATCTTTTGGTTATCATAGATAAAAGAAAGATATCCAAAAGTATTTTTCTATTAAAACATAAAAGAATTTAAAATAAAAAATTCAATGCAATACAAGATGAATATAGAATGAAATAAGGACTCTATTAGATTAGTAGCCCATGGGCCAAAATGTATATATAAACATTTAATTGTTACAGTTTTCTGTATATTAAAAATTTTCAATCATCTCTACAATCAGAAATAAATGCTACAACTTGAATGTATGGTGAAAATACAGGTTTTGCTAAAATAAATGTAAAATTCTTAAGCAGCTTTATATTTTATCAAAACAAATAAATTATCATTTTTTGTGATGAATTTTTTTGAACTTTGAAGATTCTATACAAGAAAAATAATTGAAAGTATAAAATAAAAATGTGTTTTGATAAAGTTAAAACAATAAATAATTTGCCCCTTCAAATAGATTGAAATTTGTGTCCAGTAGAAAAATTTAAAATTATATACACTTAACGTTGAGTACATGATTTCAAACATTTTGAAAATGTTGAACTTGTTGAAGTTAAACAAAATTTATTCAGTACTAAACATAAATTGGGTTCTAAAATTTAAAATTTGTTCAGTGCCCACATGACCCCTGGGGTTTTAAATTTTATTTGCAACCCTGCAAAGGCACTCTGTGGGTGAAGTATGAGCCAGATTGGGCAAAAGAGAGAGAAGATATGCTCTGGGCAAGAGATGTTGGATGGACAGAAGGAATGATGGAGGGACAGACTGATTACTACAGGGCACCCATAGTGCAGGGCCCTAATAAAAAAAAATTACTTCACCTTTTTACTTGTGAAAAGTAACAAATGCATTTACCAAATACTACAATTTTAACGCTACTGGAGGTGTGCATTGAGAACATACCCAAAGTTTCAACTTGGATTCCCTTTTGAAGCCCCACCATGACCCCAGTAGTAATGATTTGAACAATTTAGAATGTGCACTACCCAAGGACAGTTTCAGATAAATTTCAGCTTTTCTTGCCCAGTTGATCAGAGAAGATGCCTTAGAACTTTTTTCCTATATATGTGACAAACCTGTGGATCTCCCTTTTCTGTGGCCCTGCCCTACAAACCTATGGGTCATGATTTCAACATTTTTTGTGTAATAAACAAAATGACAGAATTCATTTTATAATTAGCTTTTCTGGCTTTGGTTATTTGATAGATTTTTTATTGACCCCACCTGTAATTTACTGAACTTGCCCATAAATTTACATGGAAGGGGGCTTGGTCCTTCATTTCTAAAATTTAAACTCCCCTTTACCCAGGGATGTTTTGTACCAAGTTTGTTTAAAATTAGCCCAGCAGAGAAGTTAAAAATGTGAAAAGGTCAATAGGTCAGGAGCTAAGAAGGCCTAATATGCATGAAAATTTACGTGCGCTTTCAACTCAGGTGAGTTAAAAAGCAAACAGATGGACAGAAAAAGTCGGCTGCCGTTATGTCAAGACGTATGGCAGGACAAATAGAAAACATGAACACCATAATTTAAATCTATGTCTGACATTTTATAACAATCCTTCATATTAGGCATTCGAATAGAAAACAATGTGCAATTGTGAGATGCATGGAATTAATTTTTCCCAAAATATAAGTGTACTTACAAAGATATTTCTTCTGCTCCAAGTTGAAACATGATGTCAGATGAAGTAATTCCAAATATCACATTATTAATGTTCATGACACAAGGATCTGGCATAAAGTGCAGATTCTAAAGAAGGAAATGAACACTTAATTCATAACAACTTTTTATTATACAAAATAATCACTTTTAAAATTAGTCTTGAGGACAATAATCTGGTTTTTCCCCTCATTTAACTTGCTTTGAGGATGAATTAAAATCTGTTCTTTTACAGCTTGGAAATAAATTGATTATTTGCTATAAGTTTGGAAAAAATTCACCTTTCTATCAATGTGTCATATTTGGGGCATATATATCTGTATTAAGGGGCTTTTGGAAGACCATCATTGTTCATCAAACATTAATCCTTACTCTGTATATATTTGTTAATCCCAATTTAGAGGACAGAATGTTCCAACAAACAATGCACTTTCACTATATAATAGTCAATAGAACCCAAACCTAACACCAAACACTCCTGCCCAATGGGCTATAAAATTAAAAATTTTGGAAAAGGCATCCTTCATAATCATTCCAAGAAATGGGCCAATGCTCACTAGTAATGTCTCCACTCTGACATGAATACTCTTAGTTCAGTAATACAAGAGGCCCATGGGCCAATACCCTCACCTGAATACTGGCACTGCTGTTCTGCACCAAACTTTCCCCAGTGTATTACCTATTGTGCCCCATCCTGCCCCCGGAGTCATAATTTTAACAAATTAGAATTTACACTCTCCAGAATGCTTCCACGCAAGTTTCAGCTTTTCTGACCCATGATTCTTGAGAAGATTTTTAAAGATTTCTTTTCTAAATATTTCAATTTAAAACTAGAATTCCCTATTGTTGCCCTCCCTATCAAGAGATTTTTAACAATTTCAAATCTACACTACCCCATGAAGCTTCCACAGAGATTTCCAGTGGCCCAGTGGTTCTTGAGAAGTTCAAAATGTGAAAAGTTTACAGACTGACAGACAAATGGTCATCAGAAAAGCTCACCTAAGCTTTCAGCTCATTTCAAGCATCTGTGATGAGTAGTTGCTGAGAAAATTGTGATCAAAATTTGTAACAGATGGAAAGAGAGACAGACAGATACATAAGGGTAAAAAAGTATTACCCCTCTCCTTTGGAGCAGGGTTATAAAATTAGTATACCCCACTTCCCTTGCAAAAACTGGTTACAGATGGACAGTGAGCTGGATACCTTACCAATGTCTCTGACCAGTGCAGCTAGGCCTAACAGTTACTTTCTGTATTTTTAATGTTACAAATAAATTGTTGTTTAATATACAAACAATGTATAAAAAATTCTTTTAAAGTCTAACTGGTGAAAGAAGGGGGGCTGAGGATAGACATAGTCATGGTGAGCATCACGATAGGAGGGCAGGACAATCACCTGGCATCCAACACTGCAATGTCAAACAGTAAATCATGTACACAAACAATGTCTCTTTGATCATGAAAAAAAAATTAATTAATTAAAGTACTTTGAGAAGATGAAAGGTATTTTTTTATATACTGTTTTCTTTTCTTTTTTTTTTTTTTTTTAAATGTTTGAAACGTACATTAATGCTTCACTGCTAATTTCATCCAATTTTGCCTTGAAGATCTCCTCAAAAGAATTGGTGCAGGTCCCATTCTGAAGCAGACAGATTTTAATGTTTATTAGGTCTTAAAGAGCTGTATGCACTAATGCATTTTTTTTGCCTAGCTCCCACAAAAGTTTTTTGAAAATTTCTTTAAATGTGCTGAGTTGTATACATTGAATGAGAAATCAAAATTACTAAAAAATTTTATAGTTTCAAAGTTGGTTATTGCCAATTTTTGTTTCTATGACATCACAAAATATTCAGACTTTATTTTTCAGAAAGAGGAAAAACTGGATTAAACTAGTTTAATTTTCAATATAAAATTTATAGAGTGCAGGTCTGTTCCAGAACAATATTTACATATTTCATTAATATTATCATTCTACACATTATATCAAAATATTGAGCTGGAACAGACCTGCCCTCAGTGACTTTTACTCAAAATATCCACATAATATTAACCTTTTCCTGAATAAATCATGGAAATATCGAGTTGCATCATTTTCTGAAGTCATATATAACATGTAAGGTCATGGTTTTTGAAAATGTTCAGTGATTTTAAGTCTGCAGATATCTTGCCGTTTTTTTTTAACATAGTTATATATTTCTTTGTCAAAGTTTCATTTTGGGGGCAAATATTGGCCATTACCGCATGTAGTCTTTGAAGAGCAGTTTAATGTTTACTAAACATTAGGGATAGCAATCAATTACAGAATTCCTAATTGATAAAAACCTTACCTATCCCCGAGGGTCATAATTCAAACAAATTTGATTTTACATTTTCTGAGGATGTTCCATAAAAATATGTGAATTGTTTTGATAAAATATCTACCTCTATCAGCTCATTTTTAACATCAACAAAAGGACCCATCTGAAAAAGAAATGACTGAAATATATATCAACTAGATAATAACAAACACTTCAAGTCTATCAAATAATTTAAATAATGATGATTGTACTACAGTAAAACATTGATATCTCGAACACTGATATCTTGAATACCATGGATATGTTGAAGTGATTTGGAAATCCAAACCCCTCATTCTTTAAATAATCTACACTGGATATCTCATATCTTTGGATACCTCAATTATTTTCTTGTTCCAATTGAATTTGAGATAACTAGGTTTAACTGTAGATTAAAATTCTCCTCCAAAGGACTTGTATTTTTCTTAATTACTTGAATTTAAAAGTTAACATCCCTCTAAATCAAAGTTGACAAGTTTTGTCTTTTGCAGTAGATATACTTATTCTATTGAAACAACAGTAAGATGCACCTAGCACCACATCCACCAGGAAGTCTCATGCTGAATCTGAAAGCTACAATGACCTTGTGATCGAGTAAATTTGGGAGGATCCGAGGATACTGTCACTTAAAAACACAAATGTGTCACTGCTGTGTTTCAGTTGTCTCATGACACAAATGTAATTAGCACATCTACCGTGAAAGGTGTTAACTGCTTGGAAGTAACTCAGGTTATTATCCATGGATGGATTGGAAGAAATAATTACCGTTAATTATGAGCATTTGGGACCAGTATGGCCATTCAGAATACAGATAAACAGTATCCAGATTAAACAGAATTTTTTATAATGAATTTGTTAAAAAAAAGTGCATGGGACTAAAATTTATAGCCAGAATGGGCAAAAATCCAGAGTACACAGAGTCCGGATTAGACAAATCTAACTGTATCTTATAGCCCACAGCAAATTTTACGGGCATTTACACGTGGGCGAGTGGCTATCCACAAGCTTGGATTGTCGTTTGTACATTACCAGTATGGTAATATCTGGTTTATCACGTCTCATGACTTTTACTAGATCTGCCAGGGGCTCAAATGCCAAGTTGTCTGAAGTGGAAAAGGGTCCAGCAGCAATCAAGACAGTCATTCCGGAGCAATCTAAAACAAATGGACCAGCCACAATTAACACAGTCATTCCTGAGCAATCTAAAACAAAAGGACCAGCCACAATTAACAGTCATTCCTGAGCAATCTAAAACATATCTAATGGTTTTGGTTAACTTCTATTAAAGTTTTGTCAAAAAAAATTGACAGACAAAAAAAAAAAGAGGCCCATGGGCCACATCGCTCACCTGAGTAACTTTCAATTTAGTATCTACACTAAAAAGTGACAAATTAATTTTAAATGCACATTTGTTGTGGTTTTACATTAAGTTATTTTTTTTTATTAAATTGTGTCGAAACAATGTACATTTTGGTGTTCCTAGAGCATTGAAAATGCATATAATTCCTACTGTGTATAAAAACACGCGGTGACAAGGTTTCGCATGTGTTATAGAGATTTGACCGTGTGGATTTCATAAAGAAAATTACAATGAGTGTAAATATTTCTATGTAAAACTTGGATTCCCTATTGTGGCCCCGCCTACCCCCAGGGGTCACAATTTTAACAATTTTGAATCTACACTACCCCAGGATGCTTCAACATAAGTTTCAGCTCTTCTGGCCCAGAGGTTTTTGAGAAGAAGATTTTTAAATTTTTTTCCAATATATTTCTATGCAAAACTTTGATCCCTTGTTGTGGCCTGCCCTACCCCCGAGGGTCATGATCTGAATAATATACACTACCCAGGATGCTTCCACATAAGTTTCAGCTTTTCTGTACCAGTGGGTTCTTTGAGAAGAAGATTTTTAAAGTTTTTCCTATATATTTCTATGTAAAACTTTGATTCCCTATCGTGGCCCAACCCTACCCCTGGGGGTCATGATTTAAACAATTTAGAATCTACACTACCCCAGCATGCTTCCACATAAGTTCAGCTTTTCTGGCCCAGTGGTTCTTGAGAAGATTTTTTAATGACCCCACCCTATTGTTTGTCTTGCTTTTTATTATCTCCCCTTGTGAAGGAACTTGGCTCTTTATTTTTAAAATTTAAAATCCCCTTTTCCCAAGGATGTTTTGTACCAAGTTTGATTAAAACTGGCCCAGTCGTTCTTGAGAAGAAGTTGAAAATGTGAAAAGCTTACAGACAGAGGAACAGCTTGATGGACGACGACGGATGTGATCAGAAGAGCTCACTTGAACCTTCGGCTTAGGTGAGCTAAAACAGACTGTCCTCAATACAGAACTCTCCATTTCAGATCTTACCCACTTGTTCCTTCTCATCAGAGCAAGCTGGTAAGGGCTGCACAACACCCTACAAAAGAATTCAAATCAAATCTTTTAAATTAAATGTTTTAGTACATGTATAAAATTACCTGTGGTATTCATATTCAAAATACTTTAAAGTACAAGTTGTGAAAACAATCATCAGATTACTGATAATAATCTCCAAGATAATAATCTTACTACTGAGTGCTGTATAGCATACGTCCGTCTACACCAGTATTGACTGAATACACTGAATAGTGAATAAGTCCTGCCCTTAATATAGGGGTCTGCAGATATGGCGAGAATCAGAGCTAAAATGGCGGACACATTCCCTTTACGAATCATGTTCAGCTTTAATCAATGACTGGTTTTACAATTTTTAAACTTAACCACTGCAACACAAAACGTTGAAATAACCAACAATTTTTAAAGCTAAAAAAAAAAAATTAAATTGAAACATAAAGGATTATGTATTTTACTTCACAAATGTACCAAAATTTGCCCATAATTCTTGTAACCTTTTGAAGGAATTTAAAGAAAAACTTTTGACTGAGTAACCATGACAATATCATTCAACAAGAGGTCCATGGGCCACATCGCTCAGCTGAGCACTTTGGCTAGGAAAAAAGAAGAAATTAGTTTATTATTGAAAAGTTTAAACCCAAAAGTAGTCCCAACCATTTCTTAAAGGGGAGAGGGTATGAATTGAACAAACTTGAATCTACACTACCTGAGGATGCTTCCATATAAATATGATCAATCATGGCTTTGTTATTCTTGAAAAGATTTTTAAAGAATTTTCCTACTGTAAATCATGTTTTATTCGCGTGAACTTTATTTTCGCGTAATTACGTGAGTCTGTTTGCTCGCGAAAATTTTGTTCTCACGTATAATTGTATTATTAATGTTTATATACAACAGAAACCACAGCTCGCGAAAATTTTGTCTCGTTAATAAATACCTAACAGCTTAGTCGCGAAAATATAGTGATCTACAGTATATATTTCTATGTAAAACTTTGGTCAGCCATTGTGGCCCCGCCCTCCCCCAGGGGTCATTATTTGAACAAACTTGAATCTACACTAGCTGAGAATGCTTCTATATAAATATCCCAACCATATTAATATCAATCATGGCTTTGTTATTCTTGAGAAGATTTTTAAAGAACTTCCCTATATATTTCTATGTAAAACTTTGGTCAGCCATTGTGGCCCTGCCCTATCCCTGGGGGTCATGATTTGAAGAAACTTGAATCTACACTACCTGAGGATGCTTCCATATAAATATGATCAATCATGGCTTTGCTGTTCTTAAAAAGAAGATTTAAAAAAAAAATTTCCTATATATTGCTATGTAAAACTTTGGTTGGCCATTGTGGCCCCGCCCTAACCCCAGGGATCATGATTTCAACAAAATTGAATCTACACTACCTGAGATTGCTTTGATTTAATTAGCACAGCCCGGCTTTCTCTCCAGGTGCATGGCAGTCATAGTATAAACACAATTAACTACTCAAGTCATTAAATAGTAGGTGTCAGGACTAAAATACAATATGAATTTAATCATGGCGGCTGCTGATTTTAACCATGGCGCAGCTCATTTAACCATGGTGCACATAAATTTAACCAATAACACAGGGATTTTTTTACCCTTTAATTCCAGGGGCCGGGGCCGTCAAGATTGGGAAAAATAGTGATATTTGGTTGAAAATGGGGAAAATATCTTCATACAAATAACAAGAGGCCCAGGGGCCACAGTGCTCACCTGAGCACATCAGCTAGGAAAAAACACATCATATCAGAACTGAAAGTTAATTTAAGTTGAGGGGGGCTTTAATTTTAACCCCCAAGGGGATCATAATTTGAACGAACTAGAATCTACATTACCTGAGGATGATTCCATACAAATATTACTAATCCTGGCTTTGAAGTACTTGAAAAGAAGATTTAAAAAGGTTTCCCTATATATTTCTATGTAAAACTTTGTTCGGCCATTTTGGCCACACCCTTACCCCGGGGTCATGACTTGAACAAACTTGAATCTACACTACCTGAGAATAATTTCACATGAGTTTCATCTTTCCTGTTTCAATGGTTCTTGAGAAGATTTTTTAAGATTTTTCCTATATACATGTATTTCTATGTAAAACTTAGATCGGCCATTTTGGCCCCGCCCTACCCCCGAGGGTCATGATTTGAACAAACTTGAATCACACTACCTGAGGATAATTTCACATGAGTTTCATCTTTCCTGTTTCAATGTTTCTTGAGAAGAAGATTTTTTTAAAGATGTTTCCTATATATTCCTATGTAAAACTTTGATCGGCCATTTTGGCCCAGCCCTACCCCGGGGGGTCATGACTTGAACAAACTTGAATCTAAACTACTACCTGAGGATGATACCAGATGAGTTTCATCTTTTCTGGCCCAGTTGTTCTTGAGAAAAAGATTTTAAAAGATTTTCCTATATATTCCTATGTAAAACTTTGATCGGCCATTTTGACCCCGCCTTACCCCCGGGGGTCATGACTTGAACAAACTTGAATCAACACTTCCTGAGGATGATTCCACATGAGTTTCATCTTTCCAGGCCCAGTAGATTTTATAAGATTTTTCCTATATATTATATATAAAACTTTGACCGGCCATTTTGGGCCCGCCCTACCCCTGGGGGTCATGACTTAAACAAACTTGAATCTACACTACCTGAGGATGATTCCACATGAGTTTCATTTTTTCCTGGCCCAGTGGTTCTTGAGAAGAAGATTATGTAAAACTTTGATCGGCCATTGTGGCCCTACCCTACCCCCCCGGGTCATGATTTGAACAAACTTGAATCTACACTACCTGAGGATGATTCAACATGAGTTTCATTTTTCCTGGCCCAGTGGTAATTGAGAAGGATTTTTAAAGATATTTTATATATATTCCTATGTAAAACTTTGACTTCCCAATTTGGCCCACCCTACCCCTGGGGGTCATGACCTAAACAAACTTGAATCTACACTACCTAAGGATGATTCCACATGAATTTCATCTTTCCTGGCCCAGTGGTTCTTGAGGAGAAGATTTTTTAACAAGAGGCACATGGGCCACATCGCTCACCTGAGCACTAAGGGTAGGAAAAAGTAGAAAATGGCTTTTTATTAAAAAGTTTGAATCCAAAAGTAGTCCCATGAGTAATCATGGATTTGCTATTTTTTAGAAAATGATTTTTAAAGAATTTTCCTATATATATATATCTTTAAAAACTTTGGTCGGCCATTTTGGCCCCGCCCTACCCCCGGGGGTCATGATTTGAAGAAATTTGAATCTACACTACTCGAACATGCTTCCATATAAATATGATGAATTATGGCTTTCTCATTCTTGAGAAAAAATTTTTTAAAGAATTTTCCTATATACATGTATTTCTATGTAAAACTTTGGTCGGCCATTTTGGCCCCGCCCTACCCCCGGGGGTCATGATTTGAACAAACTTGAATCTACACTACCTGAGCATGCTTCCATATAAATATGATGACTTATGTCTTTGTTATTCTTGAGAAGAAGATTTTTAAAGAATTTTCCTATATATTTCTATGTAAAACTTTGGTCAGCCATTTTGGCACCGCCCTACCCCCGGGTGTCATGATTTGAACAAATTTGAATCTACACTACCTGAGCATGCTTCCATATAAATATGATGAATTATGGCTTTGTCATTCTTGAGAAGAAGATTTTTTAAAAAATTTTTCTATATATTTCTATGTGAAACCTGGTCGGCCATTTTGACCCTCCCTTCCCCCGGGGGTCAATTTTAAAAAAACTTGAATCTACACTACCTGAGC
>NW_026928537.1:0-33711 GCF_032062105.1 Saccostrea cuccullata
TCAGTATTTGCATTAAATATTACAGGTTTAAGAAAAAGACACCTTTTTTGAAAAATAAACAGCAGTTAAAGAATTATAAGCTACAAGTTTTAACTTACGTGTACTTGGCAATCTACAGTACTTGGCCATAAGTGAGTCATAATTTTATTTTTCCACTATATATTTCATTGAAAAACACATTTTTCTTAAATATTGTTGCAGTGTCATTTGTTGTTTCTTTTTAATGTCTAAAACACCATAAAATGCAGAATTTGTTGTAGTTTCTTCACATTATTTCAAAATAGTTTTATCTTTTTCCATTACCATGAAATCACGGGTCAAGTGCAAAATAAAAATTTTAAGACTTCAATTTGTTAAGAAACCATAGTAATTTGAGGTTAAAAAATTTTGTCTTGACAATATTTTATAATTTATTCTCAATAATTTAAGTATCATTTTGTTTGTCATTTAAGATAAGAAAATTTGAATAATTCTGCATGTTTCAGTGAAAAAATCATGAAAATTGAGCTAAAATTGACTTCACAACAAGTTTTTATAAAAATAGGTTTTTCAATGAAATATATAGTGTAAAAATAAAATTATGACTCACTTATGGCCAGGTACTGTACACGTAATCTGTGTAAGAAGATAAACGCAATAATATTTTTGAGTTTAATCGCAATAATTTTTGCGTTTAAACGCAAAAATATTGCGATTAAACGCAATACTTTTGCGATTAAACGCAATAATTATTGCGTTTAATCGCAATAATTTTGCGATTTAACGCAATAATTTTTTTTTTGCATTTAAACGCAATGATCTTTGTTTTTAAAAGCATTCTCTTGATCTTTGAAGAGTGCAATGGATCCACGCTGATATTTGTTTCATTTTTCCTTTGTACATTAACCTATGAGGAGAACTGTGTATTGTTAAGCTTTATAGAATCAGATTCTTCTGTACAAGCATTTTCTGAATTGTTAAATCATTGGTATGGATTTAAAGAGGAGAAAGAAGTGTCGGTCTGTATAAAAAGACAATCTTAAATCTTAGATAGAAACAATGTTTTAGCATGTATAGATGTCTATATTCCTGTTCAAGTTTTGGTCAGTTACTTTACAAACAAAAATAACATTTCCTATATTGTTTTCTCTACTTTTAAACATTAAAATATGCAAACAATTTTAAAGGAATTTTGAAATAAAAGGCTGGAAAAGAAATAATGATTGAAAAAGTATCACTCCACATTGCGGTCACAAAGTGTACACCATGTACCTTTATAAAGGGCTTAAGGAAACGACTGATGAAATGTTTCGACTTATGTATTTGTACATGTACATATTATGTATATGTATATTCACAACCTCTCCTTTGATCACATACAGTAAACACGAGAACACGAGAATTCAGGAGATGGAATCATATAAAATCAAAAATAAATCAAATGAAAACAGATTGACCGATGTGTACCAAATTGATATGGCTATTAATACCACTGAAACATTCTTAATTTGCTGTGATACCTAAGGAATTGATTAATGGCTGTGTTAAAAGTGTTGGATTCTAAAGGGCTTAAGAAACTCTGGTTGATAGGATGCAACTGTTAAACTTCAAATCTAAAAACTGCAACATTTTACAAACAGACACAGAACCAAACGGTCCTTCTTTAAAGAATCGAACCATAGTATTCATAATAATTTTTGGCTAATCGATGTTTGATTTCAAACTACAGCACTTAATCATTTCGTTTAAATGCAAAATGAATCATTAAAAGGAAGGATTATTGCGATAAAATGCAAAGAGTATTGCATTTAAATGCAACAAATTACTTCGTTAAAATATAAACAATTATTGCGATTAAACGCAAAAAATTATTGCGATTAAACGCAAAAAATTATTGCGATTAAACGCAATAATTATTGCGTTTAATCGCAAAAGTATTGCGTTAAATCGCAATATCATTGCATTTAAACGGAAAAATTATTGCGTTTAATCGCAATATAATTATTGCGATTAAACGCAAAAATTATTGCGTTTAAACGCAATAATTATTGCGAATAAAGGCAATTTTTGCGATTAAACGCAATATTTCGCGAGTGAACGCAATATTTTGCGTTTAAACGCAATCATTATTGCGATTAAACGCAATAAAAATATTTCTCTGAACTGGCCTCAACGGGCGTCCGTATGAAAGCACCAAGTGTCTACTTTATTTTGATATATCAAATGGGAAAGAGGGTGAGAGTTAATTAATTGATATAATTACAGGGCCATTTAATGCATTAAGTGAACTTAGCTCTTTACTACAAATTATCCTTGGTACGTGAAGGACCACGCCCTATTTCAAGGAGAGGTAATTCAGAAGTAGTGAAAATATGGTGGTATGTTTTAAGTATCTTCTCAAGAACCACTGGGTCTAATCGTTGAATCTTATATGAATCATTCTTTACATCATTACACACATGTGTTGATTTTAAGATCCTAAGGGGAAGAGTGGGTCACAATCAGGGTTCAAATGAATATAGAAGGAAAAATCTTTCCAAGAACAACAAAGCGGGGTTTAGGCAAAGTGATAAGGAACATCCTGAAGTAGTATAGATTTCAAGTTTGTTCAAAAGATGTCACATGGGGGGGGGGGGGGGGGGGGGGGAGGGGCCACAATGGGAAATGAAAATTTCATAGGAAGGAAAAGATCTTCTCAAGAATAGAAAAGCCACGTATATTGATAAGAGATATCGTAAAATTCAAGCGCTCCCATAAACTTTACAGTACTAAACCGATTTGTGCTTATTTTCTAAGAAAACGGTTGTTGAACGGATGATATTATATTATAAATATTTAATTGTATGAAACCAATTAAGATAAGGAAGGAAATCATACAATTAATGAAAATTTATTTTGCAGGTCATTTAGTCCCCCCCTTCTTTTTTGCAAAGATGGACAAACGATGCGCAATGCATATTGGGGCATAGGTTTAGCCCCCTTTTCAAAAAAGAAGAAATACTGAAAGAAGTTCGATCCTACATCCATCCCCCTAGCCGATGTGCTCAGGTGAGCGCTGTGGCCCCTGGGCCTCTTGTTTGGGGGTTGGGATTTTTTTCTCTTCTAACCCCCCCCCCCCCGCAACTATCAATTTGCTTATGACGCCCCCGCCTCCCATGTGGTTATAATGGCAAAGTCCATGTTTTGCTGTGGTCGGGAAACCTAATTAATGTGTGTCGGATCAAAAAATAAAATAGGAGTTGTACAATGGCAATATGTAATAAAGATTCTGTGAAAGTTTCGTTAAATTTCACTCAGTGGTATAAGAGGAGTTGCGGATAAGAGATGGGTACCCCAAAGCTTAACAGACTGACGGACGGACATACCGATTATAGTATACCCTCCCACGTGTCAAGCGGGGGTATAAAAATCGTTGTGTTATTATAACCCCCCCCCCCCCCCCCGCTTGTCAGCAAATACAATTTATTATTGAGTCCATGCTAACTGACGTTTTTATACTAATTCTTAGTCCATTTGATATTTAAACACTGAATTGACGACAGATTTTTCCGTTATTTCCCGATCATGACAAGGAGCACACAGCGAATGTGGTCGGTCGGCAAGGGATGCTCACTCCTCCATGGTACATGATCGCACCTCTAATGTTTTGGAGGTTCGTGTTTGCTCTGCTGCTATTTTGTATTGTTTTATGGACTTTTGATCTCGAATACTTTCGTTATCTCCATATGGTTCAATCATGATTTTTGTTTGTTATCAATAAGTTATTATTTTATCGAGGCAATGAGAAAATCACGCTCAATTCCCCATGTGCACATTCTAACACAACCAACACTTCGTGATCCGACACTTATTTCGGGTGTCCCAGCGTAAAACATAAATTTTGCAATTATTATCATATGGGAGGTGGGGTGGGGTGATGGTTATCATCTAGTGAGTTCATAGCTTGCAGTGCCACTAGTTTGGACTGTCTCTGGGTTATTTAGATACTTTACAGGTACATGTGCAAAGTATATATACATGTAAAATAAAAGGAATGGTCCTCAATTAATTTTCATATTTTGCTCCATTATGAAGAAAACGTTACAAAATGAAATTCAATGTTCTGATTTTCATATTAAACACTCTATAAAAATATACACAGAAAAGAGTAAAAGGGTGGAATAAAAAACGATTTTAACTAGAGGTACTTTGAGCACTGAGCTCACTATGTGACATTTTATTCATTAATATGTGTCCGATCAAAACGTAAAGAAGATACATAATGAAACTATGTAACAAAGATTCTGCATGTGAAAGTCTCATTGAATTTCATTCAGCGGTACAAGAGGAGTTGCGGATAAGAGAGGGGTAACTCCAAAGCGTAACATACAGACAGACATACTGATCACTGTATCACCTCCCGTTTTTCGAGCGGGATTACAAAACTAGTAATATATAATACTGCTACATTTTTCTGTCAGTACGGTGATTCTCCATAACCGAAAAAAAAACAATGTTCGCCTAGCCCTTTGGGCTCGATAAAACGTTTACTCCTTTAGATTCTGAATCAACGCATTGACCTTAAAATAAAAAGTGTTTAATTTAACGAGATCAAGATATCACCAATTTATTCCCTATTTAGCTCAGGTGAGTATTTTGACCAGTAGGTCCTTTTATTTATTCTTTTTTGCCTCCTAAAATTTTTAACTTTAATCCACAAGGGAATCATTATTCTACGGGGGTCCATTTTTCTTCACGTGTTTTATGCTTGCAGATATTTAGAGTGATGACACTTTTTTCTACGGGCAAAAGAGTCTGAATCATTTTTCGACGCCGAATAATGACCGGGGGTCATTTTTCGCCGTAGAATAATGACCAGGAGTCATTTTACGACGTCGAAAAATGACCCCCTGGTCTGGGGGCCATAAAACTTAGACGAGCTCAAAAGTGAGCTCGTCTCAGTTTTATGCCCCCAGGCCTGGTCTGTATTCTATGGGGGTCATTATTCGTCTTTACACTGGTCTACAAATGATACTCTTCTAGACACTTGGCCCCACCTTCAATGTTGCCAAGTGTTTTTGACCTGTGTAGTGGTCACAATTTATATTATTTAATGTATAAATGAATTCGATCGGAGTTTGGTATCATTATGTTTTAATAATGTTTTGAATAAATTTTACAAGATGATATCATACAAAAGAATAACTTGACTCCAAAGTGCGATGGGACTCCCAAGTCCGATGGTTTGTGCAAAACCCTGATGGTATATGTATAAGTGTAAATTAACACTTTCTAAAAAGACACAAAGTATAAAAGGACAAAGTTTAATCAAATTTGATAAATCATAAATATTATCACAATTGTGTTTGTATGTCATTTTCATCTACAATGTTATAAATATTTTCTTGAATATCGGTATTTTCAGCATTTTGTATGCTTAAAACACTTAAGTTCTGGGAGATGATTTTTCTGTAAAGAAACTTTGAAAAATATGCAAGAGATAGCAAAATAAAAAACACAACGAGACTCAAAACAAAGTAAAACAATACACTTGATGTGGATGAATTGTCATTGTCCTTTCCAGGTGTCTGCCTTTGATAAGTTGTTTGCATACCTGTCGAGTGATTGACAACACGATCATTTTGAATCCTTCGCATTTGAGATCGATTATCATTACACATACATGTAAGGAAAACTCAAACATTTCAATTTCTTTTTAGATATATTAAAATTTGCGATACTGACAAATGTATATTTAAAAAAATCATTGAAGTAGTTCTAATTCTTCGTAAAAATAAGTATTAATTTTGACCGCATAAGCTTTGTTTAGACTATTAATCCTTTGGACTTTTAGAACAAGATGTGAACTCACTAAGCATGCTAAGTAGTCCTTTTGTTTTCCCTAACGCAACTTCTGATAGGTCATCAGTGTTCTCCTTTCTATAACCTGGATAAAATGAATTGAATATTCATTCAGTATTTAGGTTGGAAAATCACGAGAAAAGGGGACGACTAAATAATTTTGAGGAGTCGGAGGGCACTGGCTTTGAACAGAAATAGCCTCGCCTTGATTTTAAAAAATCTATCCCCTATTGGCAAGTAAATAAAAAAAATCTTACTTGACTGGTGCTATTGTGGTGAAAATTCACCCCTACCCCTTTTAATTTAATATCTTCTCGTCGTCTTCATATTTTTATTTTGATGGCTCGCTTCGCTTGCCGTTTTGAATTTTCGAAACCAGTATTGTTTTGTTGCGCACTTACGCAGTAATCATTTGAATCTTATCAAAACCACCAACCACCAATATATTTATAGGTAACTAAGGTAACCGATTGTTATCCTACTCCTGGTCAATAACTGTCAAACTGTTGGCACACTAACAAAAATTATGTACAGTATACGTTTGTAGGGTCATTATTCAGTTATTTGCTTTCAGCATAATATTTCAAGGATATCAATAATTTCCGGTTCCTAATTTACCTAACATTTTGGTAAAAATGCAATCATGTAGACTCAAGGGCCTCAACAGTAACCGACGTTACGTTTATTAAAATGCTTCAAAACCGCCCTATCCACGTAGAATGTTTTTAACAACGTTGAATATATGATGATGGTTTTTATATACCCTTGACAAATATTTCCAGGGATATGCTTCAATATTAATCTTCAATTTTAAAATCGCTCTTCCTTGAACACAATCTAATTGCGTTGAGTTGTACCTGTATGTATATATGAATATGGCAAATAGATACCTTCGTTATTGTTGCTTTTATTACTTTGAGTACTTACCTGTTACGTTTATTCCCATGGCTGGTGTTTCTGTCAATTTATTCAGGCGCACTGCAGGAAGACATTTATTGGATATAGCCAATATATGAAACAGGGTCTAGTAAATAAATCAACTGAATTTAATTAATGATCTTTAAAAAAAAAATCTTTAAATTAATATTCTGCTCGCAAAAAGTTCAACTTTAATATAATGTTTGTTTGCCCTCTCTCTACTCAGGATGACTAAAGATAAATATTGAAATGGTAACTTCCCCAATTCATAAATATTTAATAGTTTCCCAATCAAAATGTATAAATTTAATGGTGCTATATAATACCTTCCTCTTCACATCCTCTCACAAAATTACAAAGATTTTCACCACACTGACATGTTTCTGAACAACCCTCTCCATAACTTGGATAAGGGCATTTTTCCCGACAAAGGGCACCGTGATACCCTATATCACATTCTGAAACAAAAACTTGATTTGTATTTATAAAGACTTTCAACTTTTTTATTGGCAAATACTAGTATGGGTACTTTTAGGTCAATATTGCATTCTATTTTTATTCCAACTATATCTGTTCTAAAATTATAAAATTCATGGTCCCTCGGTCAGGGATTTCTGTTTTAGGGCAAGACCCTATTGATCAATAGTAAAAACGCATTCATAGCTTAGATATTTCTATCCTCTTATATATACTTCTTGAGGAAAAAAATCAAGGACATGATTAGATAAGCAAGGGTACTTCTTACAAAATTGTAAAATACATTACCCTTATGTCAGAGATTCTTGTGAAAGGGCGAGGCTCTGTAAATCAAGACATGAAAACTATTTATTCAATCCTCTCCTTGTATATTCAGATCAAGATCAAAGGTTCTGGACTGGAAGCTATTGATCATAAAGTGAAGTTTTTTTTTTAAATGTCCCATGGGGATCCGGGTTAGAATAGGTCCTCAGTACCCCCTTGCTTGTCGTAAAAGGCGACTAAATGGGCGGTCCTTCGGATGAGACCGTATAAACCGAAGCCCCGTGTCACAGCAGGTGTGGCACGATAAAGATCCCTCCCTGCTCAAAGGCTGTAAGTGCCGAGCATAGGCCTAAATTTGCAGCCCTTCACCGGCAATGGTGACGTCTCCATATCATTGAAATATTCTGGAGAGGGACGTTAAACAGTATACAATCAATCAATCATTAAATGTCTCAGCTGTTCCTGAGTATTAGATAAACTAGGTGTTTGTAATGATAAACTAGAGGTTCTGTGAGCAATAAGGTCACTAAATGATAGCCCCGTCTCCCATATGAATATAATGGCAGTGTGCATGTTTTGCTATGGAAACCCAAAATATGTGTCGGATCAGTCGGATCAAAAAGTAAAATAGGAGGTGCACAATGGCATTATGTAATAAAGATTCTCTGAAAGTTCATCAAATTTCATTCAGTGGTATAAACGGATATGAGAATAAGAGATGGGTACCCCAAAGCGTAACAAACGGACGTACAGACAGAGGGACGGACGGACATTCCGATTACTATACACCCTCCGGCTTTTCAAGCAGAGGGTATAACAAGGGTACCTCTTCCACACTCTGTCCCAGAGTATCTAACTTCCGAATTACCTACTATCAGACGACCTTCGTCAAAACTGTGTCAAAATGTTATAAGATGCCGTGATGTCCAATTTTCAGGCCCAGGCCCCAGAATCATGAAGCAGACTTAGACTTACGTCCAACTTTCTATCGCCTATAAATGTTTAATGAATGAACTAATCTCAAAATTTGCAAATGACAATACTTCAGTAAATTGATATTGAAACATTTTAAGTTTGATCTTCTCTTCCAAAGGAGTACAACATGAATTGACTTAAACTTAAGATTTTTCATGATCCTTGGGTAAGATCTCGACTCGCATTGTTGTGAAATAAACCAATTACATGTAGGTTGCATGGGGTACATATATGGTAGGTAAACATATCCTGGGGGAAGTATGATAGATTTAGTTGGTATCGAAAAGAACAGTGTACCACAGACCTCGATCGATGAAAAGGTTTTCGTCAAGACAATATCTGACCATGTTTTCCGCCGCTGATTTTTATCGGCTACATGGAAGAGGTCGTTGCTTTTTACTGTGTCTCTCGCTCTGGTGCGTATCTGGTGCATCAGATTATTACACATTTACCCGTGGCAGGTTTTCTTGGAGGTTTTTGGAAGTCGCAATAAAACATCACTGCATAGTTAAAAGTAAGCTTAAAAATTGAAGCTGAGGCTAGATACCCCCCCCCTCCCCAACCAAACAACCACAGAGAAAAGCATATGGTGTTAAGCGCATGCGCGAGCTTTGGTATGTTTCCATATACTAATTAAACATAGAAAAATCCACGGGTTATGTAGACGTTTCACGTGTGAAGTGAAGTAAAATTCAGACTTCATTGGAACACCGGGCTTAAGGTCATAATTTCACAGACATTTTGATCTGATATGAAACCTTTCTAATATTGCTCTATGGATCGGATATTGTGTTTTTTGTTTCTTATTTATCATACATAAATTCTTACCTGTGCAGTTTTTTAATGTGTTGTCCCAGATGTATCCAAAACAGCATATAACATTGCCTTCTTTGCTGAAAATATTTACAGTCAGTTTAGAAAATGTAAAACTCCTCTTTCTCTTTGACGTAAATAAAATAAATTTTACCTCCTACAAAGTGATTTGGAAAGAGCTCCTATGAAACTCTGACATAATAACAAGTAGAAAATTTTCATTTTTGGAACCTTGTTTAAACAGGTACTTGGATGCATGACATAAAATATATGTTTCAACTTCTTCCTGTTCTTTACAGATTGATTATGACCTGTCTGAAAAATATAACATCCAATTTGAAATTTAATTAAGGAAGTTTTAATTTATGTCAATATGTATTCCAGTCTGTTAAAACTGTTTGATGCTAAAATGAGCATTCAATTTTTTAACGTTTATAAATTAGGAAGTACAATAATCATAACAGAGAGGGTGAAATGTTTTATTCACAATATTTGACATCGATCCCTTTCATATTAAACCTGGAAAACTGATAAAATTTCACTTATTTGCTGTGAATGATATAGCTTAATGGCAGGTGGTTTCATTAACTACATTTCCATGTACCACACAAAAGAAGGTTCCTGTTGAAGTTATTGTTGATTCAAGTTTCTGCAAATTGAGATAATTTTTATGCCCCCGTAATCGAAGATTTAGTCTTAGTCCTGTCCGTTTGTTTGTCTTTCCTTTAACTGTTTGTCCGATAAAACTTTAATCTTGTTCATTACTTAAAATTTATGATACGAGACTATCTATATATGCGAATTTCTTTTGAAGATAAAATGAGATCTTCAATTACAGTCATCGTTTACATCATTCTTAATTTTCAGGTAATTTCTATATCACTTTAACATGCTTTTCATGTATTTATGCCCTTTTTACCTTATATCGTACTCCATCAGTATATATTTTTTTTAAAAGGTCACAAGAACATTATCGACTTCCTGTCAACAAAATATGAAAGTAGCATCATGTCCTAAATCTATTAAGGCATGGAGAGAGAGGGAACATTTAAAAGGATGTTATGTGCCTCAAAATACCTGTGCTGCATTGGAAGTTCAAATTTAACGTTCGTTTATCACTGCTTGCCAAACGAGTTTTTGAATGCAACGTACGTAGTCTGCATGCCTGCAACATATATACTAGGTATGTGGAATATTTTAGGAAACTTCGCCAAGGTTTTTTAGCTCTACTGGTCAGAGACCAGAAGAGCTTATGCGATAGTAAGGCGTCCGTCGTCCGTCCGTCTGTCTGTCTGTCTGTCCGTCTGTCTGTAAACAATTTTTCAAAACGCTACTCCTCCTACAGTTTTGGTCTGATTTTAATATAACTTGGCACACAAGTAGACTACACTAAGATACATAAAATAGTGCATTGATTTTTGATTTAGATGAACGGTGTAGCCATGGTTACTAAAAATAGAATTTTCTGTGAAATTCCTTGAAAACGCTACTCCTTCTACAGATTTGGTCTGATTTCAATATTACTTGGCAAACAAGTAGACTACACTAAGATACATAAAATATTGCATCGGTTTTTGATTTCGATGAACGATGTTGCCATGGTTACTAAAAATAGAATTTTCTGTGAAATTCCTTTAAAACGCTACTCCTTCTACAATTTTGGTCTGATTTCAATATAACTTGGCACACAAGTAGACTGCACTAAGATACATTGAAAAGTGCATAGGTTTTTGATTTCAATTAACGGTGTAGCCATGGTTACTAAAAATAGAATTTTCTGTGAAATTCCTTTAAAACGCTACTCCTTCTACAGTTTTGATCTGATTTCAATATAATTTGGCACACAAGTAGACTACACTAAGATACATAAAATAGTGCATAGGTTTTTGATTTTGATGAACGGTGTTGCCATGGTAACTAAAAATGTATTTTTCTGTGAAATTCCTTTAAAACGCTACTCCTTCTACAATTTTGGTCTGATTTCAATATTACTTGGCACACAAGTAGACTACACTAAGATACATGGAATAGTGCATCGGTTTTTGATTTGGATGAACGATGTTGCCATGGTTACTAAAAATAGAATTTTCTGTGAAATTCTTTTAAAACGCTACTCCTTCTACAGATTTGGTCTGATTTCAATATAACTTGGCACACAAGTAGACTACACTAAGATACATAGAATAGTGCATCGGTTTTTGATTTCAATGAACGGTGTTGCCATGGTTTCTAAAAGTAGAATTTTCTGTGAAATTCCCTTAAAACACTTCCCCTTCCACAGTTTTGGTCTGATTTCAGTATAACTTGACACACAAGTAGACTACACTAAGATACATAGAATAGTGCATCGGTTTTTTATTTCGATGAACGGTGTTACCATGGTTACTAAAAATAGAATTTTCTGTGAAATTCCTTTAAAACGCTACTCCTTCTACAGTTTTAGTTTGATTTCAAAATAAGTTAGCACACAAGTAGACTACACAAAGATACATAAAATAGTGCAATGGTTTTTGATAAGTACAAACCAGTAGAGCTACAGTCTCGACAGAGACTTCTGATTAAAGAATGGAACATGACGATATAACGATCAGAAATCAAGCTCACAAGTCCATTGAAACAATAACCAGAAGTCTCTGTCGAGGCTGTAGCTTACTGGTCTGTACTTGTAACAAAGGAAGAAAAAAGTTCCAGTTGGGACTAGAAACTTTACAACAGCAATAAATACTAGTAGTATGATGATTCTTGATTAAGTCTCTCTTTGTGGCAAGATTGCATTAAGACTACAACTGTACGAGCAGCTTTTAATTTTTCAAAATTTTCAATTTTAGTTACTATGACAACAATATTTTTTTTGACTTGAACGTATTGCATTTTGAAATCTGTAAAGTCATGGTAAAAATTAGCTGAAGAACTGTAGCTCTCCGAAGAAAAAAATATCGACAGAGAGCTAAATGTTATAGTTTAGTATGTAATAAATTATTTTTTTTCTAAGACTGCAATGACAAAACGTACTCCTGAAAACTTCACCTAGAAAACAAGTGAGATAACTGTAATTTTTTTAATACGTGTATTATTTCTCTTTCGAAATTCCATTTCTATAATGAACGAAAACATTCTAGGTAAAAGATGTGCTGAATATAACGTTCATGGTAGAGTCATTCAGTCCAGTTTGGAAAACCATTGTGAAACCTGTCCTGTTAGATACATATCAACGGATATATATAAATGTAAGTGTGTATTTTTAAATCATTTTTTTTTTAAATTTAGAAACTAGTAATTCATTTATTAGCTTGAAGGGGCTGGGGGTTGTGGCCATTTTCAGACTATTTTGACCTCCTTTAGAAGAAGACCTCCGTGTAAAGATAGATAAAAATGTTCAAATTTAAAAACTAAAATGTATGAAATTTTTCTTTGCCAAATGATAGTTGACAGCTTAAGATACCGCTTTTAAGAAAATAAGTTAAATCTTGTGGTTAATTTGTGATTAATTTGTTGACCCCCCAGCCTCCTTAAAAGATTATTATACTTAACAAATAAGTGTAATATCATTCCTATGTATAAGCTGTTGAAAGGTATAATCTACACCATTCTCGCTTTAGATCAGAGTTGCTATGATAAAGTGACAAGCAGCTCTAAAGAAGTTTCCACAGACAAGATCGACAATCAAAACAGATGCATGTAAGTAAATCAACAATTTTTCCCTCTAGCTTATATTTTGCAGATAAATTGAATAAGATACTACTGAAACAAAATTTCTACTAGCTTTTCAGAGTTTAAGAAAATTGTCATCATTCTCTTTTTAACTTTTTTCAGGATCGACAATAATCGTTGGAACATGGTATTTGCTTTATTGGCAATATTAGCTGTTTTCGTTTTTGTGATTGCTATTGGAGTTGTTTTTATTATTATCAGGTTGAAATTATTCTCGTCTCGCAAACAAGTATCTGGCGAGTCGTTGTTGATATCCTGTAGGAACTCAAAAGATAATTTATAAAAGATGTTTATCCCTTAAATACTAGTGATCGTTATATCTGCCTTAAGATTTTACTTATACTCAAATTAATGACGTCATTATACCTAATGATGTAACTATGAAATGTATGTTGTTGACTTTTATGCATTTGTACAAAATCAAATCTGATGTGAAAAACTCACTACGATGTGTCAGTGTATTTTGCATTGATGCGAATTAAATAATAAAATGATTTCTATGGTCGTTAGTACAAGATTAATGTTGCTGTTGTTGCACAAAAACATTATCCGCAAAAGATGGAAAAACTATTGCTAAAATATGGCTTGTGATTACTGGCTGGTAAACGGGCAATGGTTTTGATGAAAAAATTAAAGGCAATAATATTCAGTGGGTGTAATATATGATTGAAATATCTTGGAATTAAGTCAATCTGCTTTACAAAGAAGGCCGTGTTTGAATGAATTTACATTTACACACCATGCTGACGTTCGGGACTAGTATATACTTTGAATTAGAATTGTCTCCCGTTTTTAGTCCCTATATCGGTGGAACCAGAAGAGACCTTAGGTTTCTTAATTCTGAGTCTGTCCGTCCGTCTAGCTGTCTATCGGTCCCTTTTGGTTTTCGCCCGTTTTCCGATCCAGTGGTTCCGGGCTGGGACTTGATCACTATGTAGGTGTACCTCGGGAGGTTGTAGTGGACAACGCCGAAACAATCATTGAATGAGAATCCACCAGTTCTGAGGACGGAACCATGATGCATCGAACACCACCAAGATGTATACGGGTATTTGATGCCTTTATATACCAGGGTATTAAACAAACAAACTTAAACCCTGGTATTTCACAGGTACCTGTTTTGTATACGGGGAACCACTACTTATTTTTACCACAAGGTTCCTGACTCAATTTCAGGCACCCCCCCGCTTCAAGCTTGTATTTTGTTAGTACATGTATGTATATCAATCATTAACCTACTTTAAAATGCAATCGTTCGTTTTGAGAGACTTTTTTCTTGTCAATTAAATCGTTTCAGAAGTCTCTGGCCGAGCCTCTTTATTGTAAACCACGAATTTATTCCTCAAAAATTACCTCGATACAAAGTAAAACACCGAATGAGATACATCTTTTTCCGGTAGGGGTTAAAGATGTAAGATAAAACTAGAGACTTCTGAGCATTTAATTCCGAGGTACCTTGTGGTAAAAATAAGTAGGGGTGTCCCGTTTACGACACAAGTGCCTGTCTTGTATTTTCAGGGAAATACTCCTATCTTTGATTTCTTCAATTTTAAAATCGCTTTTTTCTTTGATGTTTGAATTGACAATACTCACTTAATTAAACTGGAAAATGTTGTTCGCTTCGGCAGTCTCTATAGTAAGTTCTTTATATTTGCGTTTTGTCATATATTATTGTTTGTATCTTCCGAAGGTCTGTTTGAATTCAAAATGTCATCTCTTACACTGGGTATAAATTGAAACTCAAATAAGTTGATGAACGTACCGGTTTCATTAGCAAATGTTTGTGTTTTCTATATGAAATTTATACTTGAGGCGCACATAATTCTTCAAAACTATATTTTTAAAGACATTTCAAAACTTTCGTTGACCTTTCAAACCTTGATATAGTAATTTTTTCATTACAAAAATATTGCTTCCGTTGGGTATTCTCAGATTTTATGCAGATAACATGCAAATTTAGGCCTGGGTAAACTCAAGAAGGTAAATTACTAAAAGTTAGAGCATACGTCATGTGAGTAGGAGTAAGGGAAGATGTCGAATTACATATGAATGCAATACCCCCACCCACCCACAAGATGCTATGCACCTTGATTTTTGTCAAAAATGGACCACTCCCCACCCACGATGATATCAATCTTGACTTGTTTTAGTGTTGCAATATATTTTATTTCCTTTCCCTTATATATTTTTTTTTACATAGTATAGTAATACTGTGTGCTCTTTTTAGATGATTAATCTTGTGTATATGTGTGTTTGTGTAAACGTCCTTAATGCAAAATGGAGACATTGCCTGACCAGTGAAGTTCCTGTCGCAAAGGAATGCTTCGCATGGCCATGATCTTGTTGTTGAAGTTTTTTTCAATTTGAATACTGACACTTGTTACGTTTATTACCAGGGCTGTATTTTCTATGAATACATTCAGGCTCACTTCTGAAAGACCTTTATTGAAGATAATGAATATATGAAATAAAGTCTAGTATTTAAAGGTGCATGGACACGGATTTGAAGTTAATGTTTTCTGTATAATATCACGACTTATATATTTTAATACCATTTCATACAAAAGTATATTAAAAAATTTTCATCTTAATTAAAGTTATTGAAACTTCAATTTTTTGTATGGGTTTGATTGACACATCCCTGCACTCTCACAAATTTTACTTTAATTTATTCTTAATACTTAGGAAAACTGACAATCTTGTTGTATATTAATGAGAAATATCAAAACTTTTATCCAGAAAAATAATTATATTCAGAGTAGAAATGTTAAAAAACAAAACTCCTTCACAGATATCATCATTCCGAGCTTAGCATTGTGTACAAGAAGTTAGTAAATTGATAACACCCGTAAAACGTAGGCAGTTTTTTTTTAAACAGGACAGTGCGTTCAGTTGTTAAAGTTTGCTCACTACAACTGCACGGACTGACAATATACTGTGTTTATGTTTTGTTTTCGAACTTTTCTACTCTGAATTTTCTGGATTATAGTTTTAACATCTTTCATTTATACACAACAACACTGCCACTTTTCCTAAGTATAAAGTATAAAATTAAAATTTGTGAAAGTGCAAGGATGAGTCAATCAAACCTGTCTAAAAATTTGAAGTGTTAATAACTTTAAGATGAAAGAAGCTTTTTAATTAATTTAAATTAAATTTAAATTTAATTAATACAGAAAATATTAACTTTAAATCGTGCCCATGCACATTTAAATCAACTGAATGTAATTAATAATCTTTTAAAAGTATCTGCAGCTGAAGTAATATTTATTGCTTGTAAAAACAAAACCCTTGACCTCAAATTATAGCAACAGTCTTTGAATAATTGTAGAATGTTTATCATCGTGTATTTTTTCATTCAAGTAAGGTATGAATTTAAAGCCTTTTAGGCATACAGTGGTATCTCGTGTAAGTGAAATAACTTTGCACGGGAAGTAAAACCACAAAAAACTCACTTTAAACAAGAGATATTTGTAAAACACTTATGCCCCCCCCAATAAGTTCTAAGTCCAAAGGGGCATAACTCTGTTAAAAATTGCATGATCATACCCAAAACAGAACTTGGTATTAATCTGTCAAATCTGTATACTAAATTTCATTTCAGTATGTGCAACCTCTCTGAAGAAAATGAATAGAAACTGCAAATAATTGGAATTTTTCCAAGTCTAAGGGGCATAACTCTGTCAAAAATGGTGCCGTCATACCCAAAATAAAACTTGACCTAGATATTTATCTGAGAAATCTGTATACTAAATTTCATTTCAGTATGTGCAACCTCTCTGAAGAAAATGAGCGGAAACTGCAAATATTTGGATTTTTTTTAAGTCCAAGGGGCATAACTCTGTCAAAAATGGCGCGATCAGATCCAAAACAGAACTTGACCTAGATATTTATTTGAGATACCTGTATACCAAATTTCATTTCAGTATGTGCAACGGTTGTGAAGAAAATGAACGGAAACTAAATGGACAGACAGACAGCAGCAAAGCAATATGCCTTCCCTTCTTCGAAGGGTGGGGGATAATAAAAAAAATTAACCCTGAAGTGTAAATTGATGCTCTTTTAGTTCTGTGTGTAGTGATTTGATAGAGATCTAGCCGAACAATTAGAATTCATGCAGTAGTGATTGTAGAATCAAGATTTCAAAAACTGTGATGAAAACAGTACTGAAACAAAATGTATTTTTGGTTAGGTTTTGTGGGATGCCTGTTTTGACCCCTCACCAGAACAGATGTACTTACTCCCTGATACCGAGCTCGCTATACGATTATCCGACTCAAGTCCTGGTTATATTCAACATTACAATCAGTTTCTTAACACATACTCATTCATATAAGACTATAATCATATAAAACAAGAGGCCCATGGGCCACATCGCTCACCTGAGCACTGTGGCTAGCATAAAAGCAGAAATTAGTTTATTATTGAAAAGTTTAAAGCCAAAAGTAGTCCCAACCGTTCCTTAAAGGTGAGAGGGTATGATTTGCACAAACTTGAATCTACACTACCCGAGAATACTTCCTTATAAATACATGTATGACCAATCATGGCTTTGTTATTCTTGAGAAGAAGATTTTTAAAGAATTTTCCTATATATTACTATGTAAAACTTTGGTCGGCCAATGTGGCCCCGACCAACCCCTGGGGGTCATGATTTGAATAAATTTGAATCTACACTACCTGAGGATGCTTCCATATAAATACATGTATGGCCAATCATGGCTTTGTTATTCTTGAGAAGAAGATTTTTAAAGAATTTTCCTATATATTACTATGTAAAACTTTGGTCGGCCATTGTGGCCCCGCCCAACCCCTGGGGGTCATGATTTGAATAAACTTGAACCTACACTACTTGAAGATGCTTCCATATAAATATGACCATTCATGGCTTTGCTATTCTTGAGAAGAACATTTTTAAACAATTTTCCTATGTATTTCTATGTAAAAACTTGATCAGCCATTGTGACCCTGCCCTACCCCCGGGGGTCATGATGTGAACAAACTTGAGTCTACACAATTTAAGGATGCTTCCATATAAGTTTCATCTTTCCTGGCACAGTGGTTCTTGAGAAGAAGATTTTTAAAGAATTCCCCTATATAATTCTATGTAAAACTTTGGTCGGCCATTGTGGCCCCGCCCTACCCACGGAGGTCATGATTTGAAAAACTTAAATCTACACTACCTGAGCATGCTTCCATATAAATATGACCAATCATGGCTTTGTTATTCTTGAGAAGATTTCTAAAGATTTTTCCTATACATTTCTATGTAAAACTTTGGTCGGCCATTGTGGCTCCATCATACCCCCGGGGGTCATGATTTGAAGAAACTTGAATCTACACTACCTCAGAATGATTCCACATGAGTTTCATCTTTCATGGCCCAGTGGTTCTTGAGAAGAAGATTTTTAAAAATGTCATTAATTTTTCACTAATTCATAGTTATCTCCCCTTTGAAGAGGGCTTGGCCCTTCATTTGAACAAACTTGAGTCCCCTTTACCCAAGGATACTTTGGCGAGTTTGGTTGAAATTGGCCCAGTGGTTCTTGAGAATAAGATGAAAATGTGAAAAGTTAACGACGACAACGACAGACGACGGACAAATTTTGATCAGAAAAGCTCACTTGAGCCTTCGGCTCAGGTGAGCTAAATATAAATTTTGTAAATTTTAATTTTATTTTTCTTTTTTGCTTTGAAATTGAGAAAAAACCTAATCAAATGCATGTGACAATTAAAGAATGCAAAAGATGGTTTGAATTCTAGCCTGGTCCTGAAACTTAACCCTCTTACATGTTCCTTTCGTGAGGTTATTTAAGGAGCTAAATGCTACAGATTACTACTTGATCTTTGTCTGTTGGACTGAATGTCCGTAACAATGGAGGTGCTTTAATTACACTCGGTGAGGTAAATATAATACTGTACATACTATTGTCTGTGGATCTCCTCCTTTTCGAAGTAGTGACACCTGAAATAGACAAAATATATCTGTGTCATTTAAATTTAAATTGTCATCATGATTCAGGCTGTATTGTTTACAAGTATGTTATTGAATCCTTAAGTGAAAACACAAAACTGATAGGAAATACTTAGAACCCTCCAAGTGTCAAAAGAAGAAGAACTTTTAGACAAAACTTAAATGTCTGGTCTACTGACCTAGAAATTGTGGCCCTTTCTATTCATGTTCACAGATTGCTTCCAACCAAATCTAACTGCGGTTTTACACTTAACTGTATAGTTATGTTTTTTACAAACATTTTTACCCCCCCCCCACTGGCCTTCCTGATGAAAGATAAAAGAAGTAATCTGTGTTTTTTTTTTAATATCTGGACTGTCAGGAAACTGTTTTAATTTAAAAAAAGGTTTGATACCCCCACCATTTTTAAAAGTTTTTCATACCCCAGATTATTTCACACTTTTAACAAAGGATCCAAATTTACCAATTCTATGGCAAAGTTTCAACAAGGCTAAATCTATGAAAGTTTCTATCACACCAACAATCTGTGTCACAGTCAACACAAAAATCTTACAAAATTCGTCAAAAGTTTCCACAATAATCAAATTCTTCTAGAGATAACAAATACTCATTCTCTGTGTCAGATATACTGGTATCACAATACTAACTCACACTACTTCTATCTTCTTACTGTAAGAGTTCCCACAATGTTCAAAATTTACAATACATACAATCTAAAGTTATTCTAATAGAAATACTCACAATCATTGTTAGACTTATTGCTATACATGTATTCACAATCTGTCCCGAGTTATCATAATAGATGTACTTAAGATCTGGACAGTGTAACCTCACTGTTTATGATTGGTGTATGAGTTACCAATATACTCACAACTTATATGTCAGATTTACAATACTAAGTGGCAAATCCACCAAATACTCTTTTTTTCAAAATTATTAAATGTCAGAGTTACCACCATACTCATATTCCATACATGTCAGAGTACTCATAATCCATTTCAACTATGATTCATACTCACAATCTATGTCAGAGTTATGACAATGCTTAATGTTATAAGCCTGTTTGACTGTTTTACACTCACATTCTGATTCGGATTACTGACAATCTATATCAGAGTTTTGACCCTCTGTTATAAGTGTGTTTGACTGTTTCACACTCACATTCTGAGTCGATTTACAAACAATCTATATAAGAGTTTTAACCCTTTATTATAAGCCTGTTTGACTGTTTTACACTCACATTCTGAGTCGGATTACAAACAATCTATATATATTATTATAACAGTAACAAGTTGCGGATCATCAGATCTAACGAGACGCGAAGCGTCGAGTTTATGATGATCCGCGCCTGTCTGACGTGATACGGCTCTTCGGATCAAGTTACTGTAATAATGATAAATTTATTATATACCCCCTTATAACTAGCTAATTATAGCAAAATAAAACTTTAGAGATCAATTGTATGATATTTATCCATAAAACAAAACATAATAACAAGGGACTTTTTAACGCGGAAGAAAAATAACGTCATGTTTTTGCGTACTACGTCATCAGTTTCAGAGAGTGGTGATATGGATTCAGAAAACCACAGTGTGGTGATCCGGAAAATCGGATCAAACTCTGTAAAATTAACAGTAACAAAAAGAAGGAAATTGATGGGTATATAAAATATCAGAGTTTTGACCCTTTATTATAAGCCTGTTTGACTGTTTTACACTCACATTCTGAGTCGGATTACTGACAATCTATGTAAGAGTTATGACAACGCTTAATGTTATAAGCCTGTTTGACTGTTTTACACTCACATTCTGAGTCGGATTACTGACAATCTATGTAAGAGTTATGACAACGCTTAATGTTATAAGCCTGTTAGGCTGTTTTATACTGACATTCCGAGTCGGATTCGTCTGATCCATCATCACAGTCCTGAGCTCCGTCACATTTCCAGCAGCTGTGGATTTCTTCGATCCCGTCATGACACGTCCAGTAACCGGCATCCTCTGGACACTCTACATCACCTGTCAAAATACTTATTAACCTTATTACTAAATAAATAAATAAAATAATACAGAGATGTCTCGTAGGAGTCATAGCTGGACAATGTATCATTTATTTTTCTAAGGAGGAAAGTATTAGCCTGAGTTTGTAGTACAATTTTGTATGAATTTCAGGCTTTAGAAACTGTAACAGTTATAAATAACACTTTATAACAAGGTATTGATGAGTTTGGGTAATAATTTATGCTAACTATCTTATAAGAGACCTTCGGTATAAAAGTGGCACATGAACATCTTTAAACATATTTTATTTTATGGACAAATAAATCTCCATGCCAATTGCTCTTGCTTTCAACATCACACCTAAATATCCATGCCTACAGAGTAACTTGGTGGTCTTAATGATTTGACCAGTAACTGAAAGGTTGCTCAGATGCTGGTTCAAATCCTGATATAGACACTTGGTTGTATAATGCGACAAGACTCTTTTTTCACAATGATTTTGTCCACCAAGATGAACTACGTACTGGCTTAAGCTAGTTTATCTATAATGGACCACTACCCTGCATCCAGGGGTAATAACTCTCATCTGCTTATAGCACCACAGAAATCAGTTAAGAACTCTGGACTTTTGAGCCCCATGGCTAGGATTTTAAAGACACTATTACCCTGTAGTTTATTAAGATAAGTTCATGTCACCTTTTCTTACCAATTCTTCCAATCTAAGTAATTGATTTCTCATCCAATTGTCTATATATTGAATTGATTTCTTGCATTTTTCTTTTTATATATTAAATTATATATAAAACAAAAAGCCAGAAATCAATTCAGAAATTGTTAACTAATTATGGATTTAAATTGTCATTTCCTGAGCAGAACCTGTTGATAAAGCAAATCAAATAATACTAAATTGATATTAATATATATATTTCCAACTAGCAAAACAAATTCCCCATTCATTATCGAATTTTACAACACGATAGAAAAAAGATTATAGTATAACAAGAGATATTTGTAAAACACTTATGCCCCCTCTCCCCTAATTGGAATTTTTCCAAGTCCAAAAGGGCATAACTCTGTCAAAAATGGCGCGATTGTACCCAAAACAGAACTTGACCTAGATAGTCATCTAATAAATCTGCATACCAAATTTCATTTCAGTATGTGCAAATTCTGCAAAGAAAATGAAAGGAAACTTCAAATAATTGGATTTTTTTCTAAATCCAGTGGAACCCAAAATAGAATTTAATCTAGATATTCATCTGATAAATCTGTATACTAAATTTTTTCTCAGTATGTGCAACGGTTGTGAAGAAAATGAATGGAAACTGCAAATAATTGGAATTTTTCTAAGTCCAAGGGGCATAACTCTGTTAAAAATGGTGCGATCGTACCCAAAACAGAACATGACCTAGATATTCATATGATAAATCTGTACGCTAAATTTCATTTCAGTATGTGCAACGGTTGCGAAAAAAATGAACGGAAACTAAGTGGACCTACAGACCGACCGACAGCAGCGAAGCAATATGCCCTCCCTTCTTCGAAGGAGGGCATCAAAATAATGTTTGTTTGTCCTACAATTGTATCTCGACTCGGGATGAAAACATGGGTGATTAGCTGCAATAATGTAGCCCTCTCCGATTTTTTTTTGGGGGAAACAGAACATGACCTAAGCAAATACGGCAGTGAATCATATCCCGCACAGATAAAATCATCAGTAAACGGCTATTTTATTAACATCTCTTAGACTCCAAAAAAGTAACAATGCAAGAGATAAATGAACAAAAATATTCACAAATATATTGAACTTTTTGTATGTCAACATTAGGGGAATAACGCCATGTTTACTGAATAGATTTTATTTGGGACAGCCAAGAACAGAATCTTGATTTCCCTTATTTTAAGCATACATATCGCTGTTTGCGTAAAAATAACACTTGATATGGTTTTATTTATCGATATTTTTGTGATACATTTCAGCACAGTCGTTTATAAACATCGACATTTGCTTTTTTTTCGTTGTTCTTAATTTCAAGCGAAAGTCTCAGTACGTCACGCGTGAACTGTCATGGCTGCTGCTGGTAAACATGCAGATATATTTTATATGGTTTTCGAGTTTAGCGGGCTATGTTGTTGACAGTGAATAAAAATTCCGTCTTATAAGAAGTTGAATGTAAAAATAATTTATTTTGCCTTCAATCGCCCGTATTTAAAAAAGAATTGTAGCCCTTCCAGAAAACATCAGATAAAAAAAAATCGGAGAGGGCTACATTATTGCAGCTAATGGGTGATTAGATAGATGGGGGTTTATTTAAAGAAAATTTTAATGCATAATTTTAAAATCTAATTTCTAAAATCTAAATAAGAAAAGGGCTTCTTAGGGGTTAAAAAAAATTTAGATTAGGCCATTTTCAACCAGTCGGTCGGAATAGGCTATCGAAACATTTTTTTATAAAGATGGTCTATTCAATATATTTTGTCTCGGTATAGTCGCATGCAGATTATAAATATCATTAGTGTGATAATAAAACAAATATTATTTAGATAGTAAAAGGACTAATAAAAGCTACAAATTGAGAATGATGACCCCCCTATATAATAAATAATAGTGTTTTCCAATCGAAATGTATTACTTAAATGGTGCAAAAATTATAATACCTTCATCTTCACAGCCTGTCACAAAATTACAAAGGTTTTCACCACAAAGGCATGTTTCTGAACAACCCTCTACGTAGTTTGGATAAGGACATTTTTCTCGACAATGGGCACCATGATACCCAATGTCACATTCTGAAACAAAAACTGGATTTGTAATAATTAAGACTTTTTGAAGTCAACGTTTTTTTTTTTGTTTTTTTTTTGTTTGTTTGTTTGTTTGGGGGGACTAGTTAAATACTTTTAGGTCAATATTGCAATTTATTATCATCAGTCCATTTTTCGGCGTGTAGAAGTTTCATGTATAAAGTGAAGTAAAATGCAGATCGACTTCATAGGCACACCAGGCTAAGATCATAATTTACAGACATTTTGATCTGATTCGGAAACCTTTCTAAAATTGCTCAATGTAATTCTTTTGAAACGGAATATTCTTCAGTAGCTCCAAAAACTATGGATCAGAAATTGTGTATTTGTTGCTTATTTATTCATACAAAATTCTTACCTTGTGCAGTTTTTTAATTGATTGTCCCAAATGTATCCAGGACAGCATATAACATTACCTTCTTTGCTGAAATTATTTACAGTCAGTTTAGAAAATCAGATAAAACTCCTCTTTCTCTTATCTTTAACGTAAATAAGAATAAATTTTACCTCCTACAAAGTGATTTTGAAATAGTTCCTATGAAACTCTGACATAATACCAAGTAGAAAAATTTCATTTTTGGGTTTTAACAACACTTGGAATATTTGTTTCAACATCTTCCTGTTCTTTACAGAATATGACCTATCTGAAAAATATATATTCAATTAAAAATATAATTAAGGAAGTATGAATTAATCTCAATATGTATTCCAGTCTGTTAAAACAGTTTCATGCTAAAAGGAGCATTTAATTTTTTAGCGCTTATGAATTAGGAAGTACAATAACCATGATAGAGAGGTTGAAATAATTGTCTTCCTTCACTATATTTCACATCCCCTTCATAACCTTGAAAACTGATAAAATTTCAATTATTTGCTGTGAATGAGATAGCTTAAAGCAATATGAGCTGCATGTATGACAGGAAAATTTTAATTTAAATTTAATTCAAAAAGTTTTTCAGATGAAACTTGAAAATTAAATCTTTTATGCAACAATTTTTATTATATGCCTCTCAATGTGCTTCAAGGTTCTTTATAACTTCTGAAAGGTCTAATTAAAAGTAGAAATTTTTATCCCAAAAAAGCATTTTTATGCAATACAATGTTTATTGACATGATATGAAATTAGAAATAATTTATAAAACATTTTAAAATTATGTTTCTTATTTACCTATAAATTAAATCAATATAAATTTAATCAACATGCAACACATTTAACCATTGAAATAAAATTTTGAAAATGCATTCATACTTTGCTTTTGAAAACAGCTCAGGTGGTTGAATTGAATTTCAAACTAGAATTTTGCAGTGTCTTTTTGGCCGTCTCAAATTTCTGCACCCCCCCTTATTTTGCAAGTATATACATAATGTAGGCATTGAAAATTGGAGTTTACTTTTTTTGTGTTGCCCCCCTCCCACTTTTGTCAGTCTGTTTCAATCTGATGTTGTAATATAACACTTACCTTGCCATAACTTTATAATAAGGCTATATACATTGTACATGAGAATTTTTTTGTAGGTAAATTATCAAGAAGAAAAGATAAAATGAAATCGTCCATTACAATCATCGTTGGTATCATTCTTAATTTTCAGATAATTTCCGTATCACTTTAACATGCTTTACATCCTACATGTATGTATTTTATGCCTTGTTTTTGCTTTATATCGTATGCTGTATTTTTTCAATAGATCACAAGAACATTATTGACTTCCTGTCAACAAAATATGAAAGTAACATCATGTCCTAAATCTATTAAGGTATGCAGAGAGGGAGAGGGAACATTTAAAAGGATGTTACGTGCCTGAAAATACTGTGCTGCGTGTCAGGGTTTCGAGGCAGTCAAAATGCGATATCTGAAGAAATATTTTATCAATGAACTTGAAAATGAATAGGCTTCGTACTTTTATACTGCAACACAAGTATGTAAACGCTGAGAATGGTTAATGCAAATGTTTTTTGTCAATCTTGCCCACAAGGTGTAACGAACACACTAACACACACACACATACGCACTATCCTCGGTGACGTCACGTGATTGAGCGCAGCAGCGGGGTTCTTTTCATGCCAGACTTTGGCCGGAGAAGACGCGCTTGTACCGAGATAAGAAACGAAGAAGTGCAGGAGAGGTAAATATATATTTATTTTTAAAAAAAAAAATAATGGGTAACCTTGGTGGTTCTAAGCCTTGGTGGCTATTGTGAATGCCTTGGTGGCATAGGGAACATATAAAGTTAAAAAAATGAAGCCTTGGTGGCTAAGAGCCTTGGTGGCATTGGGGCCGGGTCGGCCATTGTTTGATTGGCTTTACTATTTTGGTGGCTATAGAATAAAAATACTATTGGTAGTATTAGTGTGCAATATGTTTTTTTTTGCATGTCTTGGATGGCACATGATGCAGTCAAGAAAACACTGGGAAAACAAAAAGATTATTAATTTAAACAGGATTCAGTGGCTAGAGCAAGTAGATAATGCGATCTGTTGACCATTCCTTTGAGGTGTCGGGTTTCAGTGCGCCAGTGCACGTGTGCTATTATCTCGATCAGGAAATTGTTGGGTGTAATCATACGCACATTCGCGATGCTATATCCCCTCCGCAACTAGTTGCGCGAGGGGATAGTTAGCACTACCCCAAGCCTGACACCGAGGTAAATGACCTTGTGACCTTGACTGTGACCTTTTTGCTAAAAATAAATTTTTCGAACTTTGATGCCGTCGGTCGCATAGTGTTTTACATCTTGTTAAATACATGTATTATTTCTCTTTCGGTATCAACTTTCTATAATGAACGAAAACATTCTAGGTAAAAGATGTGCTGAATATAATGTTCATGGTAGAGTCATTCAGTCCAGTTTGGAAAACCATTGTGAAACCTGCCCTGTAAGGTACATATCAACATATATCTATAAATGTTAGTGTATACATGCATTCTTTTTTAGTTTTGAATAGTTTTTAACTAGGACATTTATCAGCTTTAACAAATCAGTATAGTAAGTTATGATAAACAGCAAAGCCTATCATTCCTAGGTATAAGTTGTTAAAAGGTACATGTATGATCTATACCCTTCTTGTTTTAGATCAAAGTTGCTATGACATTCTGAGCAGCTCAGAAGAAGTTTCAACAGACAACAAGATCGAAAATCAAAACAGATATATGTAAGTAAACCAACATTTTTTCCTCTCAACTCATATTTTACAGATAATTTTTAATTTTGCATCAAAAGTTGCATAAAATATGCCATGCATATCAGTTAAAATACTACTGAAACAAAAGATCCCACTGGCTTTTCAGAGCTGTCAGTCACCATTCCCTTTTTAACTTTTTTTCAGGATGGGCATTACTCGTTGGAACGTGGTCTTCACTTTATTGTCAATATTAGCTGTCTCTGTTTTTGTGATTGCTGTTGGGGTTGTTTTTATTATTATCCGGTTGAAATTATTATCTTCTCGCAAAAATATCTCTGGCGAGCCGTTGTTGACATCCTGTAGCAACTCATAAGGCGGTTTACAAAGGATTTTTTTTCTCTCTCTTTTGTTGATTAATAAATGGATATATCAACCATGATATTTTAACTTATACTGAAGTTTATGGTGTCATAATACATACTAGTTGCTGTAGCAACTCATATGATGTTTTATGTATTTATGTGAATTCAAATCAGATATGAAAAACTCGCTACGATGTGTCAAGTATTAATGTGTATTTTGCATTGATGCGATTTAAATAAAATGGTTTCTATGATCGTTAGTACAAGAATTAATGTTGCTGTTGTTGCACAAAAAACGTTATCCGCAAAAGATGGAAAAGCTATTGCTAAAACTTATGCAGATGACTTACGTTTACTGGCTGATAAACGGGCAATGGTTTTCATAAGAAAGAAAGGCAATAATATTCAGTGGCTGTAATATAACAAGCATTCAGAGAGTATTGCATTAGCATTAAAATGTCCCCTACCGGGATACCTTTTTCTCTTCAGGATGTCATTTGAAGTACTTGTTTATGATTGTAATGTATTGGAAATAAGTCAATTTGCTTTACAAAGAAGGTCGTGTTTGAATGCCATTAGACATGTACGTAGATGCTTTGAGATTGATCATAACAGGGTAAAAACGGTTTAAAAATCAATTTTGTACCAAAAATCAAACTTGATATATGGCTTGCCAATTGGGTAGAATAATCTTATCTGTTTGAAATTTTATCTGCTTTTAACCTTAAAGAGGAATGTACATATATAAGGACGAAAATTCAAGTCATTTTCTCAACGTCTTTTTCTCGCTTCACATTTACACACCATGTTGACATTCGGAACTAGTATATGTCTCCCGTTTTAATCCACTATCGGTGAATCCAGAAGAGACCATAGGTTTCTTAATTCTGAGTCTGTCCGTCTGTCTAGCTGTCCATCTGTCCCTTTTGGTTTTCCGCACTTTTTTCTAAACGCCTGCAGATATTGAGCTTAATTTTGATACGTGAGTGTATCATGATGAGTTACAGAACAGGTTTGCAATTTCATTCCGCTTCACTGATTTTGGCGGAATTTTGACATTTTGATTTTCTATACATGGTTTGAGATCGGTTCGTGCTTCACTAAATTAATATTCCAAACGATATTATCATGTTAAAAATTATAAATATCTGTATGACTTATTTTGATGGCTTGCTTTTCCCTCCCGTTTTAGATTTTGTACATGTACTCGTTTTCGAACCCAAGGAAGTTTTCTTAAACACATTTAACAGTGGTCGTCAATCTGCATCTTATTAAAACCATCAATGTTTATAAATCACCTAAGTAAATTTGGTAACCGATTGCTACCCTACACCTGGCCAATAAACAGACATATGGTTGGCATAATTATAAAAAAAGCAATTAGCTCTCCACAAAAATTAGGCGTTTTTGTAGGGAGTGTTATTCAGTTATTTACTTTCAGCATAGAATGCATAATAAAATGTACATGTATCAATAATTTCCAGTTGCTTTACCAAACATTTTGGTAAAAATGAAAATCGTGTAGACTTAAAATGCTTCAAACTGTGTTCCACCGTAGTCCTGCAATTTGAATGTTTTCAACAAATTTGAATATATATGATAGTCCGTGTGGATTTGAAGAAGCAAGAAGAGCAGTGACAAGTGCAACACTAAAACTGACTCTCTGATTTTTTGTGATGGTGATGAACATTCAGTGGGTTGCAATGAAGGCAGAGAGCTGGGTGGTTCCGGGTTGGGATTTGATCACCCCAGTCGGCGTACCTCTGGAGGTTGTAGTTGACAACGCCGAAACAATCACTGAATGAGAATTCACCTGAGGACGGCCGAACCATGACGCATCGAACACCTTCAAGATGTATACGGGTATTTGATGCCTTTATATACCAGGGTATTAAACAGACAAACTTAAACCCTTCTATTTCACATGTACCTTTCCCATACGGGGCACCCCTACTTGTTTTTACTTTGTTTCTACTTGTATGACTCAAATTCAGGCACCCCCGCTTTAAGCTTGTATTTTGTTAGCATATCAATCATTATCCTACTTTCAAATGAACTCGTTTGTTTCTAGATACTTTTTTCTTCTCAATTCAATTCAGAAGTCTTTGGCTGGGCCTCTTTATTGTAATCCACGAATTCATTCCTCAAAAATTACCTCGATACAAAGTAAAACATCGAATAAGATGCATCTGTTTCCGGTAGGTGTTATAGATGTAGGATAAAACTAGAAACTTCCGAGTATTTCATTCCAGAGTACCTTGTGGTAAAAATAAGTTGGGGTGCCCCGTTTACGAAACAATGCCTGTCTTGTATTTTCAAGGAAATATTCATATCTTTGATTTCTTCAATTTTAAAATTGTTTTTTTTTTCTTTGATGTTCGAATTGACAATACTCACTTAATTAAACTAGAAAATGTGGTTCGCTTCGAGAAAGTTTCTATAGTAAGAATTTGAAATCTATAAAGTCATGGTAAAAATTAGCTGAAGAACTTAGCTCTCCGAAGAAAAAAATTTTGACAGAGAGCTAAATGTTATAGTTTAGTATGTAATACTAAGTAAATTATTTTTTTTCTTAGACTGCAATGACAAAACGTACCCCTGAAAACTTCACCTAGAAAACAAGTGAGATAACTGAAATTTTTTTAATACGTGTATTATTTCTCTTTCGGTATTCCATTTCTGTAATGAACAAAAACATTCTAGGTAAAAGATGTGCTGAATATAACGTTCATGGAAGAGTCATTCAGTCCAGTTTGGAAAACCATTGTGAAACCTGTCCTGTTAGATACATATCAACGGATATTTATAAATGTAAGTGTGTATATTTAAATCATTTTTTTTAAATTCGAAACTAGTAATTCATTTATTAGCTTGAAGGGGCTGGGGGTTGTGGCCATTCTCAGACTATTTTGACCTCCTTTAGAAGAAGAGCTCCGTGTAAAGATAGACAAAAATGTTCAAATTTAAAAACTAAAATGTATGAATTTTTTCTTTGCCAAATGATAGTTGACAGCTTAAGATACCGCTTTTAAAAAATAAGTTAAATCTGGTGGTTAATTTGTGATTAATTTGTTGAACCCCCCCCCCCAGTCTCCTTAAAAGATTATTATACTTAACGAATAAGTATAATATCATTCCTATGTATAAGCTGTTAAAAGGTATAATCTACACCATTCTCGCTTTAGATCAGAGTTGCTATGATATAGTGACAAGCAGCTCTAAAGAAGTTTCCACAGTCAAGATCGACAATCAAAACAGATGCATGTAAGTAAATCAACATTTTTTCCCTTTAGCTTATATTTTGCAGATAAATTGAAATTTTGCGTCAAAAGTTGCGAATTATGTCATGCATGTGATAGGATACTACTGAAACAAAGTTTCTACTAGCTTTTCAGAGTAAAAAAAAAAAAATTTCACCATTCTCTCTTTAACTTTTTTTCAGGATCGACAATAATCGTTGGAACATGGTATTTGCTTTATTGGCAATATTAGCTGTTTTCGTTTTTGTGATTGCTATTGGAGTTGTTTTTATTATTATCAGGTTGAAATTATTCTCGTCTCGCAAACATGTATCTGGCAAGTCGTTATTGATATCCTATAGCAACTCAAAAGATAATTTATAAAAGATGTTTATCCCTTAAGGAGGAACAGGACCTTTACCTGAAAAAAATCCTGTCAATGAATTTTTTTCGTGTTTTTTATATTACTAATTTAATATGTACTTAACATTTTAAAACGGTCATGTCATGGGATTTCTTGACTCATTTAAAAGATATCGCCCCACAAATCCCGCCCTGTTGAGAGTTTGTATGGAGTTTAGATACTTCATGTTTACGGGCCCATAACGGAGTCCATAATGCAAATTTTTACGCACAAACGATAAATATGATAGATAACACTAAATACTCGAATATTTCAGAATATTCATAGTGTTAAAATTATCTGAAAGCAATTGTTTTAGTCTTATATAGTATTTGGGTGGGATAATTTCTGCATTTTTCAAGCCAGCTTCAACGACAAAAACCTCATTTGTAAAAAAAATCTGTCAATAAATATTTCTAAATTTGCGATTGAATGTCAGTCCTTTGTCGTAATTATTTACTGCATAAATATCACAGGGTGAAGCTTACCTCAATATCGCACAGGACATCGTTGAATTAGACGTAAGCATGATAAAAACGCTTCACGTTTGTATTTTCCGAGTGCGGGAAATCAATTGTGACGTCACACGAAAACATAAACATTCAAAATTATCTGAATAGAGAGAATCTCTGCTACTAAACACGAAAAAATATTAATTGAAAAAATCTGCTTTAGAAATTTATCACGATACATTGACTGTGACCTGTTTATAATGAAATAAAACTGATAATGACGGGTGTTTGTACTTGATCTCGCCGCACTGAGAATTCAAACACTACGTCTATGACGTCACTGACGTCAGACTGCAAGGTAAAGAGAAACAAATGTGTGGATGGGCAACTTCATAATATCTAAATGATGGCAAGATCTTAAAAAAAATTTATTAATAATAATTTCTGAAATTAAATGTTTAAAAACAGCTTTAGAATTTAGAATAAAATTACACAATAGGCCTAACTGTTAATTTTAACAACATTTAACATGTATATCATCACGGATTATGACGTAATATGTCTTTTTAGTCATGTGACATGTTCCCTGTCTCCCCTTAAATACTAGTAGACCGTCATATCTGCCTTAAGATTTTACTTATACTCAAATTAATGATGTCGTTATACCTAATGATGTAACTATGAAATGTATGTTGTTGTTTTTTATGCATTTTTATAAAATTAAATCTGATGTGGAAAAACTCACTACGATGTGTCAGTGTATTTTGCATTGATGCAAATTAAATAATAAAATGATTTCTATGGTCGTTAGTACAAGATTAATGTTGCTGTTGTTGCACAAAAAACATTATCCGCAAAAGATGGAAAAGCTAATGCTAAAAATTATGGCTTGTGTTTACTGGCTGATGAACGGACAATGGTTTTGATGAAAAAATTAAAGGCATTAATATTCAGTGGATGTAATATATGATTGAAATATCTTAAATCAATCTGCTTTACAAAGAAGGCCGTGTTTGAATGAATTTACATTTACACACCATGCTGACGTTCGGGACTAGTATATACTTTGAATTAGAATTGTCTCCCGTTTTAAGTCCCTATATCGGTGAAACCTGAAGAGACCATAGGTTTCTTAATTCTGAGTCTGTCCGTCCGTCTAGCTGTCTATCGGTCCCTTTTGGTTTTCGCCCATTTTCCGATCCAGTGGTTCCGGGCTGGGACTTGATCACCATGTAGGTGCACCTTGGGAGGTTGTAGTGGACAACACCGAAGCAATCACTGAATGAGGATCCACATGAGGGCGGAACCAAGACGCATCATACACCATAAAGATGTATACGGGTATTTGATGCCTTTATATACCAGGGTATTAAACAAACAAACTTAAACCCTGGTATTTCACAGGTACCTGTTTTGTATACGGGGCACCACTACTTATTTTTACCACAAGGTTCCTGACTCAATTTCAGGCACCCCCCGCTTCAAGCTTGTATTTTGTTAGTACATGTATGTATATCAATCATTAACCTACTTTAAAATGCAATCGTTCGTTTTGAGAGACCTTTCTCTTGTCAATTAAATTGTTTCAGAAGTCTCTGGCTGAGCCTCTTTATGTAAACCATGAATTTATTTCTCAAAAATTACCTCGATACAAAGTAAAACACCGAATGAGACAAGGTACCTTGTGGTAAAAATAAGTAGGGGTGTCCAGTTTACGACACAAGTGCCTGTCTTGTATTTTCAGGGAAATACTCCTAACTTTGATTTCTTCAATTTTAAAATGGCTTTTTTCTTTGATGTTTGAATTGACAATACTGGGGTTTATCCAATATGGATAAACATGGTTATTTCGTGCAGCTTCAATTTATACATATAATGGTAGATAACTTTTAGTTTCTTAACGTTGAACTTCATAAATCATCGGGCTAGGTGCTCAAACAATTCTTGATATTTCTTGTATGCGCATGTCTTCTAGAATATTCCTTTTTAATCTGTAATTTGAAGGAAGCAGACGCAAAAATTTTTCGTTTTCTTTTAATTTCTCGTTTCAGCGTCATGGCATGGATCGAATCCTGAATAGGATCCACCAGCTTGATGATGTGCTTTGCGGACTTTCAATGTTGATGTGATTTGCGGACCTTCAATGTTTCATTTGCGTGTGGCTATTGACTTTGTTAGGCATAATTTTGCAAAGAATGCTGTCTCCGGGGGGTACTGTTTTTTCCAGACTCCTTGGATCAAGATGGTATTTCTCTTGCTCATTATCTATATTCATTTACCTATGCTGCCATATTATCATCATGATCGGCGCATACATTGTGTTATATTTAATATATTATTAAATGGCCATGACGAACACGCCAAAACAAATAATGTCTTG
>NW_026928538.1:5000-33756 GCF_032062105.1 Saccostrea cuccullata
AAGAAAATTTGCTTAACTGCCTTTTCTCCTTTTAATTTACAAACTAATTGGGGATAAATAAATCACTGAAAATTCTATGTGTCATATTTGTATACAGAATTTAAGGTCTCGTAAATTGGAAATCTATTGTTATGATTGTTTGATTTAGTAACAGCTCTGTTTAGCTTTATGGTTTTATATATTTGTCTTTGACCATACAGATACCCTACATGTGTAATGCAAAAAGGTGCAATTTACGGGGCAATATTTTTGCATACTTTTGGAGAGAATTTATCCACTTTCTAGCATTGGTCAATCAACTACTTTCATTTCCTATTTCTAGACACATTCTGTAGCCAATATACATATTTTATCCACCTCCCAGCGATTAATAACTGTATCTACAGGCAATAGGGTAGGTAGATAGATAATATATACAGATTAGTTAAATAATATGCACAGAACTAGGGAGTGAAAGGTAGTTAATTTAATGATGCTGGAAAATGTAGAAATTCTCCCCTAAAATGCACAAAAGATATTGCGCCGTAAATTGCACCTATTTTGCATTAGGGGATATGTAGCATTCTGATCAAAGAAAAATATATAAAACCATAACACTACAGATCTACATCTAAGCTCTGTTTTGCTAGCATTTTGTCATTATAGTTGGAATACCGATGCAGATTATCTTAAGGGGAGACAAATCAGTGACAAACTTCATTGAGAATTTAAAGAAAGGGAAGACAACCATGTACCATGCCTCTGGGATGATAGTAGGGTGTGCTGGTAGTGGTAAAACAACATTGTTAGAGAGACTGAAGGGCATTGACTTGGAGAAAATAAAGAAAAATATCAGTTCAACCCGGGGAGTCGATATCCACACAGATGTCTTTGATGTAACAGATAACATCCAAGGTATTCTTTATTGACTGGGTTCAATGTTTGTTATAAATTGCTATTGTATGATGGAATTTAAATTGAAACAAAGTGGATCATGGATCATTTCACTAGAGTCATATTAATTTACAGAGTACAATTAAAAAAAATCTAAATACTATTTAAACAAATAGACCGTATTAAGTTCTTCCAAGCCAATAGCCCAAAGAGCTAATGTTACAGCCATTGTGTAGTATATGTAAACTTTTAGCTCACCTGAGCCGGAGGCTCAAATGAGCTTATCTGATTAAAATTTGTCCATGTTGTTGTCAATGTCGTTGTATTAAACTTTTCACAATTTTATCTTCTTCTCCAGAACCACTGAATCAATTTCAACCAAATTTGATTTAGTTTGTTAAACAACGGGCCCCACTTTCATTCAAGAGGAGACAGATATTTGTATGCCCACTCTCGAAGAAGGGAGGGGGTACTACTTTGCTGCTGCTGGTTGGTCTGTATGTCATCTTAGTTTCTTTGTAACATGAATAAAAGCGTAAAAATATCAATATAAGAAACAAAATATCACTTTTAGAGTTTTATTGGGTTATGACATGAAGTCGGTACATAATCCAATCTACTATAACGCCCTTGATTTATAAGTTTGATCACATGACGACCTCATGTAATACCCCAATGAAACTCTAAAAATGATAGCTTATTTCTTGAATAAAAATGGATCATACTCATTGATATCTGCGGAATATCATTATTTGAGTTAAGTGCTTATAATTCATCTATATTATATTTTTAGTTTCATTTGTATTTAAAGTAGACTAGAGGTCTATTTACAGGGACAAAGAAGTAAGAAGGCCTTTAAAATGTGCTCATTTTTATTTACAGCAAATTCTTCAAAACAACAACAACGCTTTAAACTTAAATTTGATAAAAATTATCTGCACCAGAGTGTTCCTGATTACCATTCGGAAAATGTAGCTGATGATGAGGAAACGCAGGAAACGATGGAAACACCTGATGATGAGAGTCATGTCATTCATGCATCAAACAGTGGACAGATATCACGAGATGATACCGACATTAAAACTACCTCATTCTCTCCACAACAAGGTGCCATATCAACTTCAAATTTAGCAGAAGCTACGAAGGAAAACAAAGATATTGTTGGCCCAAATAATCCAGGAATTTCAGGAAATTTGCAGATTGATTCAAAAAACATTTCAGAATACCCAGATAAGAAAATTACAATGACTGACTTTGCAGGACAATGTTCATATTATGCCTCACACCAGGTTTTTCTGAGTCCACGAGCATTCTTCATTCTGGTGCTGAATATGGAGAAAAATTTCGATGATAAGGTTGGAGAAGAAGTGTGTTGTCAGGGAGGCTCCATTTATGAAAAGTGGACACACAGAGGTTTGTTTCCATTGCCTTACATTGGGTTTGGTTGCATAGTTTCTTTAGCATAAGCAATGCAGTCTGTGATTTAAAACTCTACTTATTTCATATACAGATTTAAATCAAGATAGTGAAGGACTCTTTCATAATTATTAACTGCTGTTTAATATATAGTCGTCTCTTTATTGAGTGAATTGATATCTAACGGTTAAAGATAATTGCATGGGCTTGTGTGAGGAAAATGTCTCTATCTCCATGTTTGTTTGTCTATATGTCTGGAACCATTTTTTGTTTTTTTTTTCAAAATGTTTCCATTGTTAAAAATGTTGTTGAAATAAAACTTAAAATACTCTTAAGCTTAATTCAAACATTGGCATCGGAAGCATAATAAAGGGGATATTTAATTGTGTGTGGGGGGATGGGGGGGTCAACTAACAAAGAAGGTAACCTCCACTTTTCAATGCCTTTATATTGTTTGTCTTTGTCAGTAAAGTGTAATTAATTATGGGAGGGGGGGGGGAGTAACCCCCACTTTTCAATGCCTATATGTTGTTTATCTCTCCCTAGCCTCTGCCTTGCCTCTCCTTGGTTCCGATGTCAGAGACAATAATTTTGCAATTTTAATGTTTGAAGTCTTCTTTTTTTCACAAATTTACTGAATGTTTGACTTAAAGTAAACTTTGATATATGTAGTGAAATCATTTAAACATTGTCCTACATAATTAAATGAAAGTCAAGAATATATATTTCATGTATCCAATATGTGGAGCAGAATGTTTTTTTAATTGTAACATTAACTTATTTACTAACTAGATTGTTTTAGATTTTTGATTATTTTATGGTATGATGAAATATTAGTACATTTAGATTGGCTGTAGAGGTTGGAGTCCCCGAGTCATTTTGTCATAATAATCTGTTGTTTTTATGAGTGAAAATTTCCCAATTAAAATGTAAAGCAACGTACAATCAATAAATCTCTCCATGATCTTATAAGACTAATACATGTACTGGTATTATGAGTACACATAGTGATAAGCAAATTGTTTGATTTTGTCTTCATTTCATTTACAGATTATCTTGAGTTCTGGATGAAGTCCATTCACCAATACAGCAATGAAATGGCCCCTGTTCTGCTGATTGGTACACATAGCGAGAAAAAAACGGAAAAGGTATTTGTTTCTTCATTTTACAAGTATATTTCTCGTGCTACTAGCCTACAGAGACCAAGTGACCTTGTGTGTTAGTACGGTGTTTGTCGAACTCTCTGTTCAAATGTATATGAAAAAACTAGTCCTCCCACAGTTTTGGTCTGATTTCAATATAACTTGGCACAAACGTAGATTTAGATACATCATACATCATTCTATATAATGGTTTTTGATTTTGAAATACGATTTTGTTTGTTTGATAACTCAAAGTTTTTGTGAATTTTTCTTGCAAAAAGTTCCTTTTCCTACAGTTCTGATCTCTATTTTGATGAATGAAAATGTCATGGCTACTAAAAATAAAATTTTCCGTAAAATTTATTTGAAAAGCTATTCCAACAGTTTAAGGATTTCAATCCCAAAGAAAGAATTCTGTATAGCTTAAAATCCGTTACTACACAATACTTTGATATAATATTAGACCATTTTATAGTGTAAAAGGATTGCCTTCGAGAAATTTTCAAAAAGATCATAAATTAAGCAGTAGGTAATTAACAAAGATTGCATTGACGTCTATGGGGAAAAGCGTTTTTTCAAAAAAGAAAATCAAATAATTTGAATATCAATTTTCTTGGATTTAATGATCAATGAAATATTATAATATAAAGTATACAATACCTGCTAAATTTTTTATAAAATATTAATGGATAACTCTCATCAATACTCAAGGTCACGACTTTGAAATGTCCACTAAACAAATTATACTAATAAATGGGAAGTATTCTTAAACTTGAAATTTTCAGACCCTAAATTCTTTTTTCTTCAAATTTCAAAGAATTTCTTGCTAAATAAAACCTTAAGCATGGTAATCCTTGACAACTGTCAGTGAAAGAATTTTATAAAAATTTACTGCCAAGGCTCATCTGATGTAAATGAGTAAAGTTTTTATGTTAAATCTTCCCCAATCATTCCAAACATTAAATAAGGAACCCTCAGGTTCTTGGTATCAAGATCTTATAAATTTTAGTAAACTTCCTAAAATGGTCATGAAAATTATAAAATTTATAGATCTAAAATAAAATATTTGTTTTGGCTTGATGTGTAATTTTGTTAATCACTTTGGTCAAATTATATCCCCAAAGTCTTTGTCTTTTTGGATATCAAAATTCAAAAGTTGAAAAAACAGTTAGGCACAAAAATAATCCTTTTTATTTGTTGACAATAAATATCATTAATTTTCGCTTCAGAAGACTCGTGAAGAACAAATAACAATTTTTGTCCACAACAAAGTGATACAGGCAGAAGTTCCATACATTCGTTACTAAACCCTATTTTTCCTTTATTCTGTAAATAAATAAAATATTAATATAAAAAAATTATTATATTTTAATTCTTTTTATAATGTAGTTCATGAATTTTTCTACTTTTTGCACTGTAAATTTATTGAAATCTTTCATTATTATATATCACGATTAAAGCGTATTAGTTCAAAGGTGACTTCAAACAGATCTTAACTTCCAGTCAGGAACTGCTGTTTATCAACAAGGTTTTTGGTATTGTATGCAAGGATTGTTGTTATAAAAAAATCAATTCAAAATTAATTTCTATAAATTTGTATGACATACTTTTTTTAAAGATTTTGTGTTTTTTTTAATGGCTTTAACTTTGATTTAATTATAAATCAATCTAAAAAAATTATTTATAAAAAAAACTGGTATCTCTTAAAGATAACATGTGTGATCTGACAGTGTGTTGGATAGCAAATTAATTAAAGCCTGCATACTCTTCACATATGAAATTTACAGTGTGAAGTTTTTTCCCAAAATTGTCCGTAAATAGCTAGATAAATTAAGGGTAATCCTTGATCATTAGTTATTGTAATTTCTTAATACGGTATACTCTGTTATTTTCTTTTTATGTTAAATCTTTCGCCTTTTTGCATTTGCAAACAGTCTTGGTATCATTTTAAGGTTAGTCACTCCTCAGGTTTTAAGAAAAGTTTAAGAAATTATATTCAAAATTACTAAAAAAAATTCAATTTTTATGACATATTTATATAAAATACAGTAAATTTTTTAACATTCAATTAGATACTGCTCAAAAATCAACAAAGAAGCAAGGTTTATGAGGGACTATTTCTTTTGGTGGAAGGATATTTAGCAGAAAATTCTGCAAATCTGCACATTTATAAAATTTAATGTAATGGAAATTTAGCCTCACATACTTTTACTTGGAGAATATTTTCCGTTTTAATATTGCTAAAAATATTTAATATAGGTCTTAATTGATATTTTTAGACTAAGTTTTACACCTTCCCTTGACAAACTTTCCCAAAAAATGAAAATATATGAAAGAAGTCAGGGTCAAATTTACACCATTTTTAGCCTGAAAATCACATATTGACAAATATTTTAAAATTAACATCACTGACCCCACCATTTTCTTTCATTATTTTAAACTACTCGATACTTGTGACTGATCAGCACTCAAGTCGCAAAAAATTTGAGAGCAAAATTGGAGAAAAATAAAACCGGGGCGAAAATTTCCCTGTATACAGTATTCAGATACATGATAAAAAGAATTACTGAGTATTTATTATTAAAGTGTATTTTCAGGAGATTATGTCTTTTTTCCATGAAATATGGGCTACTCTTGAAATGAAGGACAAGACCTTGCACAGACATCTCCATGAGGATAGACAGTTTGCAGTTGGATTCCATGACAATGAAAGCATTGAGAATATTAAGCTCTCTATCGTTAAAGTTGTGCAAAATCTAAATCACTGGGGAGAAAAACTTCCACTCTCATGGGTCATGTTTGAAAAATTCTTCCAGGAAAAGAAATCCCAGAGGATAATGAAAGAAATGCTGCTGGCTTTCAATGATGCCTTGCCAACAGGTATAAAGCTCGAAACGGTTAATGACATTAATATTATGCTGCAGTTTTTCCATGACATCAGAGAAATTTTATACTTCAACCAAGAACTTCTTAATGTTGTAATCATTCTTGATGTGCAGTGGTTTGCAAATTTATTTAAAAATGTAATAACAGATAGAAATCATGCAGAAAAGGATTTATGTAGGTTTGCATCAGACTGGAAAAAATTTGATCAAACTGGAGAATTAAATGACACTTTGCTTACAGCTATCTGGGAAATGAAGGGAATAGCTTTCAGTGAACACAAAACAAATGTCAGTGCTCTGGAGAAGCAGTTATTAGCAAAATTGGATGACAAAAAATGGTATGTTCCCTGTATGAACAAAATGCCATGTCCTGACAATCTCTTTTCTTCATGCCCTACCTCATCCATTTTCTGCTACGTGTTTGATGTTCTTTCCTGTTGGCATTTTTCATCAACTTGTAGCTACATGCTTGCAAATTCCCTGGGAAATTGTTACAGAGAGAGGGAGACTATGTATATACCAGACAGCAGCTGTTTTCTTGTTTAAGGGTCAAAACATATTGCTTGGAATGACTCCCAGGGAAATTCAGTTACAGGTGTTTGTTATTGAAGGGAGAGTTGAGATGTCAAAATGCCAGGAAATTAAGGCAGAAATTGACCGTATGCTTAATGTTCTTTCCAGAACTTTCCAAACTGACTTTCGATTTACGTTTGGGTTTAAATGCAAAGCTTCAGGATTCTGTGATAGCCAAGAAAGTTCTGTGATCAACGAATCAGAATTTACAAAGGCAATTTTTCAGTGTCCTTCCTGTCCAATAGGGAGAAAGCACATAATCAACTCAAAGAATATCACGAAATATTGGGTACAGGTACATGTATTTTATTGTAATAGTTGTTCTAAATCATAAAAAAGAAAAACTGGAAAATCTAGTTACTGTAGAAATTTATGATATTGATCATGGCTTAACTCTTGTAAATATATGTTCTTCAGTTGGCTACATGGGTAATATCTGTATTTCAGAGACTTCAGTCAATTCAATTAAACATCATAAACTTTTTAGAAAGTGCAGCATTCAAATCGATTGTAGAATTAGTGTTTCAAATAATGGACAAAAAAATTAGTACTGCAATTTTAATTTTCAATAAAGAGGAATTTTTTTTACAAAAAAAAAGAATAAAAGAGAAAGATCTTCATTGATAGTAAATACAAGTTGTTTAAGGTACTCCGATCCTCAGGTTCTGAAATCAAGCATTGACTAATTGAAAATGCTCACAAAAATGTCTCTGAATTTTCAAAGTAACGTGTTTTTACCCACAATAACTCTTTAAAATTCATCTTTCAAGTTAATCATATTATATAGAGAAAATTAATAAATCTTGAATATAATTTCTGGAATTGCGAATTAAAACACCTGCTATGCATTTTCCAATTCAAATTTGATCAATTAACACATTTTAAAAATTAAAATCATAGGTATCCAGGCTTTTGAAGAAATTCCACAATTTTTACACATATAATGTACTTTAATTTCTCTTATTTACTTCGATCATTTTAAAATTCAAAGTTTATAAAGATTATCCTGTCATTGTGGAGCACCATCAATCACTTCTAATTTCATATTATATTTTAAAACATTGGTATCTATGGTTAGATTGAAATGAACATCAATTTCTTGATATATGTAATTTTAAAATACTTATACAGGGTAAAATTTTCGACTTTTTATTAGACCTTTCTGAGAAATTTAAAGAGCCTTGAAGCACCTCAGGAGGTATATAATGAAAATTGTTGCATGAAAAGTTTAAATTTTTAAGCTTCATTTTGAGACTTTTTGAATTAATTTATAAATTAAAGAGTTGTCCTTCCTGGCTTAGATTTAGCGAAGTCCCTTAAATAAGAAGAAGGTATGCATGGTTTTAGCTTTATTGCGCCCTAAAAATGTAATGACATCAAAAAGTTTTGAAACTGGCTTGAATATTAGTTAAATAAATGACTCTGATAAATCAGGAAAGAATATGGCATGAAGGTTAACCATTCTGCAAATATGACGTCATAAATGTGAAGCATTTCTCTATTTTCAACAGAAAAAGCTTAAAAATGGCACATTTCAAGAGTAATTTTCCTGTAGAAGACAGTGTCCACAGCCGTCTCCCATGTTAATTTTCTGATATTTTGTGCAAAATTCAATAACAAATCATATATCTCAAGATCTTTGTGGGCGATGCCTGTGGACAATGTCATCTGAAAGAAAATTCCATTGAAAATTGGTGTCTTCTGCAACTTTTCAAGAAAATACGGGAAAATGCACATGTTTATGACGTCATAATTAGCATATAAAAACACATGTGTGAAAAATGACTTGTATGATTTTTCTGCATTGAATTTCAATTATTTAAAAAGCATGAGTTTTCAACTTTTACACGAGTTTCATTTTTTAGAAAACCACAGGGCAAAATTTGTATGGAAACCATACCTTCTTCTTTACTAAAATAAAGAAATTGGATGATATTAGAAAAATAATCCACATTGGTTTATAAAGAGCTTTTAGAGAAATATATAAAATAATTATGCAATTTAGATTTATACTTGTTCAAATCATAATTTCTACATTGAGTAGGGAGGGCAGAGAAAACAATGTACGTTTGGTTCATTTTGGATTAAATACTAGTAAGCGTTTTAGATATTTTTCTTAAAGTGTGTTCATTTCTTTAGCATTTAATAGATTTGTAAGTATTAGTGTTGGCAACAAGTACCCGGTTAACCGGTTAACCGTCGAATGATGCGAGTATCGGTTAATAAAACTGCTATTCGGTTACTCGGATAAAATGCATCTTATTTCGTAAATAATTTTAAAAATATATTTTTTTTATGAGACTAAACGTAAATATTTCTCTACTTTTATTTACCGTTAGAATTAATGATCTAGTGATTCACTGATATGAACGATTTGTTTCGATTGTTTTTAACAGTTAATTGATAGCTTTGATCGTCAGCAGGTTATACAAGTTTTGAAGACCTGAATTATGATGACCTTATTAAAAAATTTAACAAGGTGCCACCAAAGACATATAAAGCTTGGAAGTATTTATAAAGAACTGCTGATTCGATTCCTGTGGAATGTAATTTTGAATTGGAGTCATCGTGTACAGCTGTGACTTCAAAATTCTAAGCAATTATTCTCCTTGATCATTACGTATATCGGCGGTCAAAAATTATCTATTTTTCTTCTTCTGATTTAATTTTTTTTAAACTATAATTACATATATATCAAAATTCTTTCTTTTGCATGCGCGTGTATCTTTAATGAAGTTTTTAAGTAAAGATCATTCACAATACATCTGTGTTTTATTATGCCGATGAGCAAAGGATGAGATAAATGATATATGAAAATGAATAAATCATCCGAGTAACCGGGTACTCGATCGGAAGATTGAGCGAGTAACCGGTTACTAAAAATTGTCCGATTTGCCATCAAGTATATGTATTTTTGTCAATACAATAGCTGAAAATCTTGGGCAATAATCCAACAGTTGGGCATTTTAATTAATAACTTATTGTTTTCACGTAAACAGTCATTTGTATTGCAAGAAATACATAATTATATAATGTGAGAGTTTATCAAGTGTTTGTTTCATATCGTTTCACTGTTTTGCATTCAGGAAATTTTGTTTGTAGCATTATTAAATCTTATATGATCATTCATAATGAGCACAACAGTTTTAATGTCATTATTTTCATGTTAAAGGTATATCATGATGAAGTTGAGCCCTCGGAAGTTAAAGGTATACCTAATAGTTCACCGTTAGAGAGTGTTGGACCAAGTGAATCACATCCAAAAGGTACCTCAACTAAATCTGAGATTAAATTCTTTTTCACGTTATCCTCGATTTAATATAGCACAGGTTATACAATATTAACGACTAGTTTTGATGTACATATTAATATTTCCAATCAACGAATATAATTATGTCATGCACGAAGGTATGTATGTAAATTCTCATTAAAAATGACAGACTTACCATTAAATTTGTAAAAAAGGAAACTTATTAATAAGTTTAAACTTTGCACTGCTTTGAAGTGACCTATAGATAAGTCCATTAAAAGTAAATCTCTTGACAGACCCACACCCTTCTTTTATTTCGTGTGTATCCTGTATACAAATTGAAATGCATGTATAAAACAAAATCAACCTCAAACAATTACATACAAAAGTAAGCTTTAAGAACAATCGTTTACTGATTATTGATCAGAAGTTTTTATGAGAGAAAGGTAAATGCTTTTTCTCGTCATAAAAGATTAAGTAAATTCCCTTTTATTTATTTTTTTTATTCGACATGTTGGAGAAAGATTGAAATGATTTCTTTTTTCTTTCATTTACTATAATCATACATGGTATTCATATTTACTATAGTGTCATTAATTAACATACTTGGGCTTTATTTATATAGATAATTTAGCCAAGATAGTAAAGTTATTGCAAGTTGGAACTGATGCAGTAAGAATCTGCTTCGATAAATTCCTCCCTAAAGAGGAGTTAGAGAAGACTCTGAAAGCCAATGAAACAGACATGAGAAGAGGACAGTTCCGATTCCAACAACCTCAACTAGAGATTCTCTTCCCTCCTCAAGGTACTTATTGGTTTTCTTTCTTTAATGATAAAAATTATGCTTCTTAAAATATTTTTGACAATGAAAAATAATGGTCTGTTAAAAGATTTTTGTTATGATTAAGAACAATTATGTACAATGCACTACATAATGTATCTCCTTTAACAATGAAAAAAATAAAATTTTTTCTCGAACCCAGAAAATTTTACCCTAAAAAAGTTATAATTTTACAGTATATAACACATTCTGAGGTATAAGAACAAGAATCCCTTATTCCATAACTGTCCTTTTCAATAGAAAAATAAAAGAAGAACAAAAAAGCAAACAGAAAATAAAAGTAATTGCCTAAAATGTACGTGAAGACCACTGTTAAACATTTCTTTATCAGTTATGAACGGGAATTTGAAAGTATCAAGAATTTACTCTGCAATTTTTGGTAACAATCGTATTGTAGGGACTGAATAACCAGTTAATTAAAAAAATAATGACTGCTATCAAAGTATGACGGAGAAATATATAATTAGGTTCATACCAGTTTTTTTCGGGAATTTTACTATAAAAGGGAACAGATATTTCTATAAACTATGATGACATATGTTTGATCATGACTTCAGGAAATAAAGCAAATGCTTAATTTTCATTATTTATCCAGGAAAAAGAGAAAAAATGTCATTTATGAAAATATGGATTTCATTTTTCTGTTTAAACAAAAAAAAATCCGAATAGTTTGTTACGGCAAAGAAACAAAAAATGCCAATAACTTGTTTGAAACATTATCTATTATAAAGTCTCTGTTAATTAATATTTTTTTTACAAAAGCATGTATGCACTCTCAAATTTAACGTGAATTTTAAAATATAATCTTTTACTTAAAGATCTTAAAAGTGGTTTCAAATAGCAAACTCAATTAATTTAATTTTCCTCCCTTGAAAAAGAGAATAACTTACAATTGATTCAATCCGACCATAAGTCATAAAACTAGGAATCGTCCGTCATTCAACAACAAAATGATATTCATTTCCACACGATATCTTGAGAACCCTTTGAGCTTTTGAATGAAATTTTGCATAGCAACTCCCTATGGAAGACAGAAGAACCCTATTGCAGTTTTGAGTTCAATGAATTATATAGCCGTCGTGGTGTTAATGTTCGGTCAATTTACTCCCCTGTGATATTCAATACAAACTTTCGAACCAGTCTATATAAACTCAAAAAAAACTTCCGCAATAAAAATAGTCGATCTCATTTTTCTAATTAGATCTTATTTTCATAAATGATTTAAAAGTAAATGAAATAGAATTTTATTTAACTTAATTTGTGTAGCATATTTTTGTCATCTCTCTTGAGAGTAGAAATGACACGCAAATTTTGATTTCAGTATGAAAAAAAGTCCCAGCTTTCCTTCATTTATCATTCGGAAATCCCGCCCCGTTTGACTCCACTACGTATCTATTTTACAAAAAGTGCGAGGTCAGCCATGGAGCATGAAGGAAAGTCTAACTGGTTTAAACAATAACGCGATTGTCTAAATAGAGAGAAATAAACAAAATGTAAGGTCAAAGGAACGCTAAGGTTTAATCCAACTTCTTTCAATTTGTATCATCAATAAAGAGACAGAACAAAAAAATCAAAGTACTGAAAGTAATGAAAGCGGTATAGCATGCTTTCATCGAATTTGTACAGTGTACAATAACAAACAATGCATTCCAAGTAGGCATGCATATATTTTCCATGTGTCATGCTAGCAAGAAGCAGACACAATGAATTTTGTAGTACTTAACTAAATGGTATAACCAATAATTTCCCAGACTGATGTCACACATGTATGTTTCAAAATATCAACCTGCGATTTTCAGTCTGAAAACAAAGTTGAAATCACAAAATTTCTCCCTAATTGTCTCCATTAGTGGCGTCCAAAAGTGCCAGAACGAAAAAAAAAAATTATGTTGATGTTGCAAATTTTATTGGCTTTCATTCTCTATTCATACTGAAATTGGGTAACTGTAAAGGCTCTGTAGCAAACAACTGAAAAAGAAAATAACATGATACTTCCAATTCTTTAGATTAATTGATTTGGAGTACTGTTTTAGATCTTTAGCTGGCTAGTCTGAGAAAAACGGATGGACGAGCAGAGAATTTTTTACGGTAATTTCAGAGAGCTTCAAGTTCCTAACTCACTGCGGGTCAGCAGGTGGGTTCATTCTACCTATTCCCACTTTTTGAAAATCAATTTTTTGAAAACAAAGCTTTTATCATCTTTTGAATAATTTCAATTGATAAAAAAGGAGAAGAAAACAAACGTTTCATTATGGAAGTAATATAAACTGTACAACTTACAGATGTATTCTTTTTATTTTTATATAAAGGCTTTCTTCGTGTACTAGTCTTACCTAAGTTAATTAAAGGGATGCCTTAATATTTTGGAAAAAAAGTCATCAGAGATTCTCCGATGTTTTGCAGTCAAATGAACCTTAAACCCCTTTAGCCTGCAGTAATTAATTGTCCTCCCTGTGCCCAGTTGGCATAATTCACTCAAAAATTTATTGTTCATGTGGGGTGCCTTATAATTAATCACAGGCACCTGAATTTTTTTCAAAAAGTCTCTAAATTAGCCAATATTGGCAACATTCTACTCCCTCTATATATAAAATACACAAGGTAAATCCAACGCCATTTTGACCACCTGTTTGATTCAGGCTTAAATTTAACACATAAATCGGAAATGCCTACTGGTTTTCGTGTACATTGGGTTCAAATGATATTTCTCGCTATGCATTTCTTCCTAAAGTTTAATTCTAACACGTTGATAATGTTATCTGCTAAACTTCATGCTGACTTTACAATTTCGTCACAGGGCGCGATCGCCATCAGCTGATGTCACGGAAATTTAATCTCGACACCAAAGGCTCCTATACATAAACTTTTTTTAATACAACAATTATAGATTTATTTCATTGACAAACAAAATCAGAAAAAAAATAAAAAACCGAAAGATTATGTTGTTTTCGATGGCCATGATTTTATTTAACATATGCTATGTGTGTTTGAAACAAATCATAGGTACTAGGTAGAGGCTTTGGAATTAATTATTTAAAATAGCGCTTTTGTCTGCTGTCAGAATTAGAAGCTGTGAAATACATGTAACGTCCAAGAAAGGTTTTACCCAACTTCTTTCCGCTTAAAAATAAAGAGAAAATATCACTTTCGTATTTATTTGCTCTGAAAAAAATGATCTGTTAGACTGGAAATTTTTTGTCAGACCAGATACATGTATGCAACTCATTTTTTTACGTTGGTAAAGGGAAAAAAATTTAAATGCTATTCAAATTTGTTGATTTTCGATTTCACAATTTCAAATGACATTAATTTTGCATCCTTAATTTCATGAATTTATCAGCATTATTCAACTGGTCATGTGTACAACACTAAATCTGAACTTGAAAAATGTCAACAATGTAAAAAATTAAAATGCATTGCAGTAATACCTTATAAAATGTGTAATTTGATTTTATTATATAATTAAAACAATAGAAATAAAATACATGGGAATATGGACACAGTGGTATAATAATCCAAATGATCGATCTGTGAGAAAGATAGTTCCTCATGATTGCAACTGGTTTTTTTTTCTTGTTAAATAATGTCTGATTTTTAATTACATTAGAATCAAATCAAAATCACAAACATTAAGTGTCACTCGCGTGGCGCAGTTGTTAAAATAGTTTGCTCTAGAGATTCAAAGTAAGGAGTTGATCCTTACGTCGCAGGTTTGGATCCTGCGGGATGCATTTGGAGATGAACTCTTTTGAGGAGACCATATAAACCGAAATCCCATTTCGCAGTATGTGTTGGCACAAAACGACCCCTCACTGCTCAATGGTTCTGAGTGCTGTGTAAAGGTACAAATTTGTAAAACTACATGAAGCTAGCATCATCGGCAAGTGGTAGTGTTTCAATATGAGTGAAAAATATCGATCGTAAAACAAACAAAATGTAAAGTATTCAGACATACTTACTTCTATATAGAAATTACTTGAAATGAAATTTAAAAATATAGAATAAATACTTGATGATTAACTTATAAAGATAGACACATTTGATAGAAAAGATAAGCACAGAATTCTATAAAAATCAATTATTGTATCCGAAAAGAACAATTCATACCAAAAAGAGAATACAGTGTAACAAATGTTTGTTTTAATCAGAGGAAGAAAAATGACAATCTAGTGTCTGGTGATGGAAACATCAAATATAAAGAGTGTTTGTTTGTTTGTTGGGACCAAATATTTTGTACACATTAAAAAAAAAGTAGGGGGGGGGGTTGATTCAAATGCCTCAAAATGTATATAAGGGTAGTGTTTGAGTTTAAAAAATAAATGGTACTGAAAGAAGTTTGAAACCTAAAAATATAAATAAGATTATTTTCGAGTTTGGAAAAATTATTTTTTGACAAAAACCCCATGGGGGTTGTTTGTTTGGTTTGGTCAAATTGTTGAGGTAAGAATTAGAAGAATAAATCCAGAACTAAACTTAACTGTTCGTGCGCAATAATTATACAGTTTTTTCAAAATGACTGATAGACTGCTGGTATGTCAGAATTTTTTTTTTCAGATAATTAGCAATATCTTTAAAACCCCAGCATCAAGCCCAGTGGTTCTAAAGCAATAGAAATTATTTTAAAGATTTTGTGTTAAATATTTTATGTAAAACAAATTCTCTACTTTGGCCCAGCCCTACCCCTGAAAGACTGGAACATTTTCAAATCTTTACTTCATGGATGCTTCCACACAAACAATTTTCTAACTCAGTGGTTCTTCAGTACTTTGTTTTATTGAGAAGAAATTTTACATTATAAGTAATGTTTTGCATGGAGTCAATGTTTTTTCATATCAATAAAATAGTGTAACCAACAAAGAAAAGAATAAACCTCTTTTTTCAGTTTTTGTGCTGAAAGTGAAACCATCAATGTAACAAAAAGACATTTAAAATTAATGTACTATATAGATAAAAAAATATACTAAATCTTTATTTTCAAACAATTTTAAAGCTATTGTTTTTCCTATGTTTATGAAATTAGAAGATATAAGGTTGCAATTATTGTATTAGCAGAATTTGATGAGCTAAAAAATTTAATTATTTTGCTTATTGACAATGAAATTCAAAACCCGATATACTCCAGGGCAAGTTAGGTTGTACATATAAAGATGGATTGTTTCAATATACTGGTATGAGGAAGAGTTAAACCTTTATTTCTACTTTATCCATCTCAGACATCCATTTGTAAATACATGTTTAAGCAATATATTTTAAAGACTTCATCTTTACACTTTTATTTAATTTTATTTTATATCTATTAATGCTATAAAACTGTTCAGGAAAGGAGGACATTGCTTCCCCCTTGATAGGATATGGATGGTGAAAAGAACCTAGTTATGACATCACAGATAGTGACGACATAGAAGGAATCCGTTTATATAGAAATAAATACAGCCATGATCCAGGAAGTAGCCCAGTAATGAGTGATAGTGTCTTTAACATAATCTGGGATGCCATTTACTAAGGTGAGTAAAGCACTATACGCAGAGATTGCTTCAATTACATATGTAAAATTTAACACAGAAATTTTTATTTTGGTTGTGGATCATCTCTCGACTGTAAAATTTATTTGTCCTTGTACGGTATATTTTCTTCATAATGGTAAGAGCTTATATGAAAGATTTTAGAACCATTTTTGGGAGTCGAACTATGTTACAATCTTCCATGGTTCACGCATTTAAAATTACACAGTAATTTATGTTGTTCTATGGAGTAAAGAGGTATTGTGTTGACTTCAATTTACTCTGGGGATTATTCAACAGAAAACATGCATAAACCTCCGCCACAATTATTTCTATGTCATTTTCTCTGAATTTTAATTTTCATAATTTGAAATGTAATCCCCTCCAATAATGTTACTCGATAAAGTAATCTTATTTTGAAAATTAGAGGTTTCAAAGTAAAACTAAATTATTAAATTTCAAACGTTTTTTAACGGAACAATTTAGTGTAGCGTCATACATAGCCTCAGACACTGAAAGAGATACTAATGACAACACTACGATACTGGCTGGCAAGCGGAAAAATATTCAAGACGACCAAACCCCTCCCAGATTTTAGAGCCTTTTTCAACACTGTACAGAATTTATTCAAATTTTTCATGCACATTTTCTTGGTTTAAACCAGATGTGCCATGCATGCAAAAATACTTTTACGTTTGTGGAGAGAGGTATTCATTACAGATTATCATTTCACCTGCCAAAAAGTGGTAATTCTAGTCCTCTGTAATAAATAAATATTTAACCAAAAAAACCGATGAAAAGGCAGCCTACTGAACGTAACGTTAGGCTTAACAATACTTTAAAAATTCATTTACAGATACCTGATAAATTTACATCAATGACTCTCTCATATATACTGTTTATAACTGTTCCAAAATACTTTGTATTTTTTATTTATTTATGTATGCTTTTTTCATCTAATTTAAATTTTAGATTCAATTTTTATCGCCCCCATGTATAATTTCAGAGTTGAAATAATATATATTCAAATTTTCATAAGCATTGATAAAGGGCCAAGCACCAGTACCTTTTACAAATTTGAATTATAGCAAATTATATAAATGATCAAGTGTTTTTTTTTTTAATATTACATTTAATGGCAGTGCCCATAGTTTTATATGGGATAATGTAACAAAAATTTAGGATGTAAAAAGTAATAGCAGGTGTAAAACTGGCATTATGTAATAAAGATTCAATGAAAATTTCTTGTGGTGTATATAGGGTCTGTCCCCGCCCCTATACCTAAAGCCTAACAAACAGATTGGACGGAAAAATTGATTGATAAATACCCTCCTGCTTTTCACAGCTGGGGATATAAAAGAAGACTAAAGTAGGCAGGCAAGCATTATGGCCAATGCATTTTTTTGCTATTCAATGTCTCTGAATGTCTTTCTCAAGATTGATGCAACTCAAAAAATCTTAAACAGTTGTCTGTATTTGAAATAATAATATTGTTCACTCGCATAACCTCCCGATCAAAGATTTTATTTTACACCATGTTCAACTCCCATGAGTGCTTTCAGTACTCATTATATCTAATAATAATTTCTCGTGCATGTATCTGTCAGAAGAAAATAGGTAACACAAATTATTTAATTCAATAGAAACAATAACAAAATTGAAGGGGGCATAAAAGTATATCAGTTGACACACACACACATTCTTTTGAGCATACATCTCTCATTAGAAAACAACGCAAAGTAAATTTTACATAGAAACAAAAAAAAGAAAATTCAATGGGACAAAAACATTTCTGCTTAAAGCAACCTTTACTGTATTTACATGTATGCACATGTACATTTGCAAAGATCTACTATTTTCTCATTTATGCTAATTTTTGGTTTAGATTTAAAAAAAAATCCAAAATTAAAGAAACGTTTTTTCATAAACTGAATTGTTAAATGCGTTTGTTTATTTAAGGAGGAAAAGGGCCTGGAGCTTTAAAAATTCCCGTCAATGAATTTTTTCGTAATTTTATATTAATAATTTATTATGTCCTTAACATTTTAAAAGGGACCTGTTTTGAGATTTCTTTTACAAATATCACCCTGTATAGTGTCTGTATGAAGTTTTGATTCTTTATGTTTACGGGTCAATTAAGGGGTCCATAATGCGAATTTTTACGCACAATAATAATAATGTTAGATAATGCTATATACTCAAATATTTCAGAATATTGATAATATTTAAATTATCTGATAGCATTTGTTTTAATTTCACATTGTATTAGGGTGGGATAATTTTTGCACTTTTCAAGTCAGCTTCAACCACAATAAACTCATTTTGGATAAAATTCTGTCAATAAATATTGCTTAGTTTATGATTGAATGGAAGCCTTTCATCATAATTATTTACTGCATTAATATCGCAGGGTGAAGCTAACCTCAATATCGCACAGGACATCGTTAAATAAGACGTAAGCATGATAAAAACGCTTCACGTTTACAGTTTCTGAGTGCGGGAATCAACTGTGACGTCAAACGAAAACATAACCACGCAAAATTATTTATATGCAGAGAATCACTGCTACCAAACAAGAAAAGATATTGACTTAGAAAATCTGCTTCTGAATTTTAAAACGATGTATTTACTTCAATTTGTTTATTATATCCCGGCTTGAAAAGAAGAGAGAGGGTATATAGTAATCGGTATTTCCGTCCGTCCGTCTGTATTCGTCCGTCTGTTACACTTTGGGGTACCCATCTCTTATCCGCAACTCTTCTCATACCACTGAAGGAAATTTAATGAAACTTTCTCAGAATCTTTATTACATATTGCCATTGTGCACATCCTGCAGTCCCTCAAACGTTCTACTTTCCCACCTGAACGGTGAACAAAAGCTGAACGAAAAGTGAACGAACGGTCAGTGAACGATGTGCGAATGCTGAACGCAGCTTGGTGAACGATGTGTGAACGGTGAGTGAACGCAGAACGCAAACGGAGCGAGAACGCGAGCGCAAAGTGAACGGTGAACGAACGGTGAACGCAAGATGAACGATTTATTCGGAATGCCTTTGGTCTTTTCCTTGCATTAAAATAATTCTTTCATTCTATAATTCAAATGTCATAAATAAATATACATAAACAATAGATAAACAAAAGAGAAATAAATAGATAAATAAATAAATAATAAAAATAAAATTCTGCACATACGTATGTTTAAATCGATATTTTTATAACATGGTTTTATTTGCCGTAAAACGTGTATTTGTTACCGCGTGTAGTTAAAAAATAAATTAATCTACTAATATAGTAAATAATTATGCTTATTCTTTTCACTAATTAAATAATGTGGACTTCTGAAGATAAAACTACTACTTATAGAATGAATTAATTACATTGTACGTGGTTGAAACTACCGTACATGTGTTTCCGTGTCAAAGCGATTCTGAGTAAAATAACGGATTCACAATTATCTGTTGACATTGACTGTTATCGTACTGCATAAAAATTCTCGTTTTATTTAGATTCTACTGCAAAATATTCTATATTTATATGCCTTTTTATTCTTTTATGACGATTATTTTTAGCTAACTTCTTCATGCATCTGTAGACATTTCCCGGCCGTGATTATTCTCGGTCAAGATGTGGAAAGAGGCATTCAAATTATTTGTAATACATGCGTAGATAAAATTTTCAAAACTAAATAAGTAATGTGTTGTCATAATTTTTATTGAACAGAGAAATGTACGAGAGAGAGAGAGAGAGAGAGATAACCCCCTCGATTCTCAGATATATATTGTATCAAATAAAAATTCTTATTATTTTTCCTAAATATTTCAAGCAATAAAGGTAATCTTTTTTTTTTTTTAGATTAACAAATCCATTTGACAGTAATCATTGGCTTTTATTTTCCATCATCAAGTTCACACAGTTCACAGGAAGTCCGTGCTACATTTGTAGTAGCGTGCTTGTGCTGTCAATCAAAATGATTCGACACAGTGGAGGTGTGGAGATCGCGTTTCACCGAACATGCCGAGGGCAAAGAGTCACTTAGTATTCCAAGAAATATTAATATTTTTTCCCTATCATTTCTAGATCTGATTTTTGCATTCCTGCAGAAAAAAATAATTCGAATATATACTTGGAAGGATTAAGTTTAAAATTGAATGTGAAACATATTCCCTGCCAATTTAAAATACTTCTGTCGGCACAAGTTTATACTAAAATACTACATGTATTGTTTAATGACTGTTTGATGTTGGTTTTAAGACTGATTTTCTTGTGTTACAATAGATTTTAAATATAAATTAAAATATACTGAAAAACTTAATAAGAATTTTATTTCGGGAGAAAAGGCACGGGGGGGGGGGGGGGGGGGGTCTTAATTATACTGAATGGCAAAAAACATATTTTTAAACATATGTTTAGGTGCGGTGAAGGAAGGAATTTTCCTTCTCTAATAGTAGACTATTTTAAAAAGTTGGTCTTTTCTAAAATTTAAAACCACACCATCAATTTAATTATCTCTAAAGATATTTAATTAACTGAAAATTTGCAGTACTGTTCATAATTCTCAAACCTACATGTAGTTTAAATACGTGTTACTGTAGAAATAATTTTTTATGTATTCTTGTTCTGTGAAAGACTTGGATTAATTATTATACATCCATTAATCATTTGTCCTCTTTAAAATTAAATCAAATTATGCCGTGCGTGAAACATTTGTACATTGCTCTTTTTTGAAGTTAATATTTTAGTATCGTTCTACATACATGTAGGTACTTAATGTATTAATTATTTTCCAGGGAAAATTCATGAAATAAGTAACAGCTAAGTTATAATAATAGAAATATAAATATCATAGATAATTTTTGCAATGAAATAATTATTCTTCAAACACGATATCTAAGTTATTTAATTAAAAAACATGTAAATCCTTACCATCAAAAAGATAAGTCCTTTCACTTCGGAGTTCCGAATGACAATGAAGACTGAACGATAAGTGAACGGTGAACGCAAGGTGAACGCAAAGTAAACGGAACGGAGAGCAAACGGTGAACGTTTTGTGAACGGTGAACGCGAGCGCACGGTGCATGAACGCAATACTGTGAACGAAGAGCGAACGGTTAACGCACGCTAAACGAACGGTGAACGAACGGTGAGCGAACGGAAAAATGGGAAAGTAGAATGTTTCAGGGACTGTATTATACTTTTTGATCCGACATATATTTTGTTTTTCAAGATCAATGCATGGACACTGCCATTTTATTCATATGGGAGGCGGGGGTGTCATGTAGTGAGCTCATTGCTCACAGTACCTCTAGTTATCAAATAAAACTGATCATGATGTGTATAACAAGTACTAATTGTAACGGGAACCGTTACAGATGTACCCAAACGCTCCCCAACTCCCTTTTTGGTGCCATATTCCCTGTAAGCTGTTTAAATAAAACAAACTCTGTGCATTATGTTTTCCCAAAAGGATACCAATTATATTCTAATTTTAGCATTGCACCCAAGCGCATATGAATGCATGTGGGTTATGACCATATCATCATGTCTACACTATCTATATATTTTAATAACTATATATTAAAGCATTCAGTCCAAAAGTAATAAAAAAATCACTCATTCAAGTGTATTTTAATTATACTCGTTCCAAATGCACGCACGTGCGTGCACGTGCATGATGACCATACCTTCTTATAGGGGTCCCTTCATCTCTCTATGTTCTAAATCCCATCCGGTTTGGTTGAAAAACAAGGGAGTTATGGCCATTTCAAGTTTCAGCCAATCAGATTGCAGCACACGTGCATGCGCGTGATTTCATTCTTTTTTTCTACACCATATTGTAGGATACCCTAATGCATGGCAATATCTTAAATTTCAAAGAATTTCGTCAAAAAACAAAGGAGATATAGCCATTTAAAGTTTAAGCCAATCATATTGCAGCACGCGCACATGCGCATGCTTTCATGAAAATTCTTTTATATCATGCTGTAGACCTTCATAATGTAGGACTATGTTCAAAATTTCAAAGGATTATGACGAGAAACAAGAAAGATATTGAGACTTTAGTTTCAGCCAATCAGAGCAAAGCGCACGTGCATGCGCGTGAGATCTTGCTATTTTGACCATGCTATCTTGTCTATACCTCTAATGTATCCTTACATTATGAGTTTCAAACAAATTCATAAAAAAATAGAAAAGTTACGGCAATATCCATTATATTAGTCATTTCACGTGTTGCACGTGCACGCTCTTGCAAGCACGTGCGCGCAAAATGACCTTGATTCCGCAAATCTACATAACATGTCTACTGACCCTAAAAAGGTTTTACCTACATCGGACGAACAGTTTACAAGATCATTCCCGGACAAAAAAGTACCCAGGAAGAAGAAGAAGAAAAATAATAATAACTAGACGAGCTTGTTGCAAAGCAACAAATAATTCTTCCGTCTAATTCTGAAGACGATGATATCGAGATAGACATTTACGATTATGTGTGCAAAAAACGAGCCATTTACAAATACTTCCGGCCTGACCGGATGTGACGGTATTTTAACGACTTTAAATGATCTCTGCCTCTGCTATTTATTATTTTGAACAACTTTCCTTCTATGATGAATAACAAATTGTCAACACTTTTTGAGATATCAGAGAAAACGTTTTGGCCCCTCTGGATCCTTTATTTTAGGGGCCAGCCCTTTTTCTTGGATATCATTTAAAAGATCATGCAATTCTACACTTCTTTTGTTTTATATGTCTTAACAAAATATTTCTAGGTAAAAAGATATCTTGGAAAAAGTGTTTAAAACTTTGTAATTCGTGATACGTCTATTTTCGGGCCATAGCGAGCGCCGACGTGCGGCACTTCCGATAAAAATGAAATACGTTATACATATCTACAGACTTTGGTCTATTATATCTGAAAGTTTCATGTTTCTATCTTGAGCCATTATTGAGAAAGTCTGCGGACAACCAGACCCTTCAAAAATCATAAAATCGACAATATCTCCAAACCGGAAGTGACGTCATCAAATCAGAAAAAAACGCATAAGGTTCAAGTGATGTTACATAAGTCCTGAAAGTTTCATGGAAATCCATCGAGCCGTTTTCGAGAAATCGCGTGCACAAAATCGGGAAGAAAAAAAAGAATAATAAAAGTGAAAAAGAAACCTAAGAATAACAGTAAGGTCTTCCGCTGAAGACGGAAGACCTTAATAACTAGAGCCGAGCTCGTTGCAAAGCAACGAGTAGGTCTTCCGTCCTGTTTGACCGGAAGTAACTTTAATTTTGAAAAAAAAATGAGTAATGAAGTCCAAAAATTGTTTCACCCTCCAAATCTATGTTAATTATTGCAAAATTAAGCTATTTTTAGCTACTTCCGGTGTGACCGGAAGTGACGACAATGGACGGGAAATTAATTTTTATGCTTCAAGTGACATATGTTACCCTAAAACTTGTCAAGAACGGCAAAAATATGCATTTTTGGACTACTTCCGGTTTGACCGGAAGTGACGACGCTGGACGTATTTTGACGACGCCAATGGATTGAGCTTGACATTTTGAACAACTTTGCTTCTTTGGTGTATTAGAAATTCTCAATACTTTTGAGATATAAAGGAAAATTTTTCGGCCCCTTTAGGTCCTTGAATTTTAGGGGCCAGCCCTTTTTTCAAGATATCATTTGAAAGATCTTTAGATTCTACACTTCTTTTGTTCTATATGTTTTAACAAAATATTTCCAGGTAAATAGATATCATAGAAAAAGTGTCAAAAATTTTGAAATTCGCGATAGGACTTTTTTCGGGCCATAGCGAGCGCCGAGGTGCGGCATTTCCGGTAAAAATGAAATACATTCCGCAAATCTACAGACATAGGTCTATTAGACCTGAAAGTATCACGTGTCTATCAAAAGCCGTTAAGTAGAAATCGTGCGGACAAACCGACCCTCAAAAAACCATTAAAGTGCTGATAACTCCGGACCGGAAATGACGTCATCAAAACGGAAAAAAACGCATAAGGTTCAAGTGATGTAACATAAGTCCTGAAAGTTTCATGGAAATCCATTGAGCCGTTTTCGAGAAATCGCGTGCACAAAATCGGTAAGAAAAAAACCCAATAATAACTAGAGCAAAGCTCGTTGCAAAGCAACGAGTAGGTCTTCCGTCCTGTTTAACCGGAAGTTTATGCTACTTCCCGTGTGACCGGAAGTGTTGACGACGGACTTAAAATTAATTTTCATGCTCCCAGTGACAGATGTTACCCAAAAACTTTCAAGAACGGTAAAAATACGCTTTTTCGACTACTTCCGGTTTGGCCGGAAATGACGTCAACGGACGTATTTTGACGACTCCATTAGATTAAGCTTGACATTTTGAACAACTTTGCTTCATGGACGTATTACAAATTCTCAATACTTTTTGAGATATAAAGGAAAAACTTTCGGCCCCTGTAGACCCCTAATTTTAGGGGCCAGCCCTTTTTCCGAGATATCATTTGGAAGAACTTAAAATTCTTCACTTCTTTTGTTCTATATGTTTTAACAAAATATTTCCAGGTAAAAAGATATCGTAAAAAAAGTGCTAAAAATTTTTAAATTCGCGATAGGCCTATTTTCGGGCCATACCGAGCGCCGACGTGCAGCACTTCCGGTAAAAATAAAATACATTCCACAAATCTACAGACATAGGTCTACTAGACCTGAAAGTATCACGTGTCTATCTAAAGTCGTTTAGGAGAAATAGTGAGGACAAACTGATTCTTAAAAAATCAATTTTGTGCTGATAACTCCGGACCGGAAGTGACGTCATCAAAACAGAAAAAAACGCATAAGGTTCAAGTGATGTTACATAAGTCCTGAAAGTTTCATGGAAATCCATCGAGCCGTTTTCGAGAAATCGCGTGCACAAAATCGGTAAGAAAAAAAACAATAATAATAACTAGAGCAAAGCTCGTTGCAAAGCAACGAGTAGGTCTTCCGTCCGGCTTTGACCGGAAGTGCCGGAAGTGACACAACAAAAGAAAGCAAGGAGCTTAAAAGTCTCCAGTGACTTTATAATTTCAATTTTGCATCAAAACCTTCAAAATAAGCCATTTTTTGCTACTTCCGGTTTGACCGGAAGTGACGACAACGACAGGAAAAATTACTTTTTATGCTTCCAGAGACATATGTAACCTCAAAACTTGTCAAGAACGGCAAAAAAACGCGTTTTCCGGCTACATCCGGTTTGGCCGGAAGTGACGACGCCGGACGTATTTCGACGACGCCAGTAGATTAAGCTTGACATTTTGAACAACTTTGCTTCTTTGACCTCTTACAAATTCTTAATACTTTTTGACTTATGAAAGAAAAACTTTCGGCCCCTCTAGGCCCTTAAATTAAGGGACCAGCCCTTTTTCTAACCTATCATTTGAAAGATCGTGAAATTTTACATTTCTTTTGTTCTATATGTTTTAAAAAAATGTTTACAGGTAAAAAGATATCGTAGAAAAGGTGTATAAAATTTTGAAATTTGCGACTTTTCATTTTTCGAGCCATAGCCAGCGCCGACGTACTGTACTTCCGGTAAAAACGAAAGACGTTACGCATATCTATAGACTTTGGTCTATCATACCTGAAAGTTTCATGTTTCTATCTAGAGCCATTATTGAGAAAGTCTGGAGACAACCTGACCCTTTAAAATACATAAAATCTGCAATATTTCCAAACCGGAAGTGACGTCATCAAAACGGAAAAAATGCATAAGGTTCAAGTAATGTTACATAAGTCCTGAAAGTTTCGTTGAAATCCATCGAGCCGTTTTCGAGAAATCGCGTGCACAAAATCGGTAAGAAAAAAGAATAATAATAATAATAATAAAAGTGAAAAAGAAACCTAAGAATAACAAGAAGGTCTTCCGCTGAAGACGTAAGACCTTAATAAAAGTGAAAAAGAAACCTAAGAAATAACAAGAAGGTCTTCCGCTGAAGACCGGAAGACCTTAATAAAAGTGAAAAAGAAACCTAAGAATAACAATAAGGTCTTCCGCTGAAGACGGAAGACCTTAATAAAAGTGAAAAAGAAACCTAAGAATAACAAGAAGGTCTTCCGCTGAAGACGGAAGACCTTAATAAGAAACAGAGTAAAAACAATATGTTCCCCAACTTCGTTTGGGGAACATAACTAATGGGTGCTTGATCTCGCTGCACTGAGAATTCAAACACTACGTCACTGACGTCACTGACACTAGACTTGTAGGGTAAAGAGAAACGGACGTGTGCATTTGGTAATCTCACAATATCTAAATGTTGGCAATACCTTTAAAAACTCTTAAGGTATGATTCTTCTCTGGTTTCTGACTAGATAGAATATTCAAAGTACATTTGTTGATATGTCATATATCTAGATGTAGGAGATTTAAAAGACCATATTTTTCTTTCTTCATCACAATTATACAACTTTAAATAGAAGTGGTAAACTGCGTTTGAAAACTAGCAGGGACTATATTTTTGGCGGAATGATGGCGTATGAAAATATCTTCTTTTCTGCCTCTCAAAATTATTATAGAACGCTGAATTTAGTTAAAATTTTCAAATGTAAGTTAAATTAATAATAAGGGACTAAAGTTTCAATATATATCAAATAAATAAGATTTTTCACTCATACTAGAACTATGTTGGCTTTTAAATGCTTCAAATCTAAGTAAAGATTTAACCAAAAATCCGTCAAAAGTGTTATTTCTCTCTTAGTAAACAATCAAAACTTTTAGTTTTTGTATCATTTTGTACCTTTATGTGACAACTTTACTATATGTGAACATTGGAAAAAGTTAAATATAGGAAGCACATAAAAATAACTTATAAATACTAAAAAAAAAAGAAAAGTTGAGGAAATTCGGATTAACATATATCAATTTTATTTCGATTATCCATGTCAATTTGGTAATATCATCTTATATGCCCTATATAATAGTATCTTTTTATGCAAAAAGAAAAGCATTCAATCTTTTGAATTACAAAAAGGGATCGCATGAATGGAAACAGTAATTTTTTATTCTTAATGTCCAGGAAAAAGGTAATGACCCTGACCTGACCTTGCCTCTAGTATTAAACAGTCAAATCTTATCTCACCGATACCATCACTTAGTGATATTGTCCTCTTGATTCTGTGACAAATTTCCTTAATTTTTAAATACAAGAAATGCTAGAAGAATCCTACCTTAAATATTTCCTTTTATAATAAATGTTGAAACAAAACAACTCTATGATAACATTACACAAAAATTAGCGATTTTAACAATGCTTAACATGTACGTCAGTAACGACTATGACGTAATCTGTCTTTTGAGTCATGTGGCATGTGACCTGTCTCCCCTTCATGAACATAAATAGTTTGTTATAATCTATGACAGCAAAACAATGTTATACTTTATATAGGAATTGTCTCATTTCTTTTCAGGCCATATTAAGACTCAGTACTGATGTTTTGAAGAGAAGGATAAGTGAAATATAACTGAGTGGATAATAAATATTAACAATATTAACATGACAACAACAAACATTTCTATGAGAAAAAAAAGATTGTCTTCATGCTGATATTCATTTACATTTATTGTAAGCAAAATGTGCAATATTTTATAGAGGTGATTTTGGTGGACAAACAAGATATTGATTTTACAATAACAACATAATGTGTATACCCTTTATAACTATAAAATGATATTTTACATTTTACTCATCCCTGGATTTTATTATCTATATATCTATATATTGTAATAAATTGTGCTTTTGTTCGGTCACAAATTATCATTTATCATTATCGATAAATGATCGGCTGTCACTCTAAGTCAAAAACGTACTGACATTCCCATTTTTTACTGACAAACTTAGAAAATTACTGACAATATGCTGTCGTTACTGTAAAACTTAGACAATTACTGACCTTTTTACTGTCGGTACTGATAAACTTAGAAAAGTGCTGACAATCTTAGTGGGTGCTGAAAAACTTAGACAATTACTGACCCGTTTACTGTCCCTGCTGAAAAACTTAGACAAGTGCTGACATTTACTGATAATTACTGTCCCTATTGTTCTCGCTTTCGGAGTAGCTGTAGTAGTGTGGAATTCGATTGAATTGATTTTTTTTTTATTTTAACATAGATTATTATTTTATTTATTTGTATTTTCATATAATTTTTAACTATGTCCAGATGATGTCTTTGAAAAAAAAATTATTTGATCGATTTATAGAAAATTGATTTGTAAAAAAAAAATTTTCAAGAGAAGGGATAAAATTTCAAAACCTTCAA
>NW_026928539.1:0-34108 GCF_032062105.1 Saccostrea cuccullata
AAACATACTGTAGGCGTATGGGGGCCTACTGTAGAACGGGCATGCTGGGGATACATACAGTGGCATACAGAGATTTACTGTATATACAGAGCTAGCATACGAGGATACTGTAGATATCCTGTAGATTACTGTGAAAATGCTGTAGGATACAGAGAAAGACAGTGGATTTTCGTACGGACAGGGGTTTTAAAAGCCTGTAGTGATATCGACCAACATTGGGATGTCGACGATGTGATAGATGCAAACAAAAAAAGAAGGGCAATGTAGACAAGACGTCGACTCGATATCGACCAATATTACGATGTCGACGATGTGAACGATGTTTACAAGAAAAATAAGAAGGGCAATGTTGACACTTTTTCGACTCGATATCGACCAACATTGATGTCAACGATGTGAACGATGTAAACAAGAAAAATACTTAGGGCAATGTAGACACAACGTCAACTCGATATCGACCAATAATGCGATGTCGACGATGTGAACGATATAAACATGAAAAAATAAGTAGGGCAATGTTGACACTATGTCGACTCGATATCGACCAACATTGCGATGTCGACGATTTGAACGATGTAAACAACAGAAAGGGGAAGGCAATGTTAACAAGACAATTTCATTATATTGTTAAGCAACGTAATATGTTGAGAGATAAACACAGGTATTATTGAAATAATGAATAGGTTAGGTGGTATTTTTATAGCGATGTCGACAATATCGAAAAAAAACATCGTGCACTGGACATACCTCACTTGTTTGACCGACACGATTTTCTTTGTAATCTCTGACATTGCTTTTTTATGTTAAGAGTGGATTCGATCTCAGGAACAACTCTCAAAATATGACAGAATGTTTATTATCATATTTTTTTTCAAATTACATTAAGATACATTGAATTTCAAACGTGTGGTTTCGATAATTACCCTATAGGTCAATAACATTTCATCTTTTTCCTACAATTTGACATTGTTACTAGTGTAATATTTACTTTAAAGGTACTTGACAGTATTTAAAGTCAATATTATACAATTATGGACTTAGATTTGGATAAATAAGACATTGAATGCTGTGTGAGGACACCATTTTCATTTGCGATCTTCCATTGTTGAAAATAAAAAAAAATCTCCAGAATACTGTATGTAACCTCCGTGTTTTCCTTTCCGAGTTTCGCTATGTGAAAGACGTCCAGATGTTAAAAAATATTTCTGAAATAGGTTTGAAATAATTGTTTTCCTGCTCAGATACGTAGCTCGCTGAGGCCGTTGCAACAATTGCATGTTTACAACGTTGTTCGATGTTTTCATTGTGACGTCACAATGCCGTTGCACGCGCCTTGACCCTCCGGTGAATACGGCCTAAAATCCGGTGAATATGTAGTATTACGAACTGTTTGCGTTTGTATAGATTATATAGGGACTATAAAATAGACTATATAATAATTTTCTATTATTTTCTATAATATTACGACTTATATATTTTAATAGCGTTTCACACAGAAATTAACAAAACATCTGATTTCTTTTAAAAGTATCAAAACACACCCTTGCACTTTCACAAATTTCTTTCTTATTCTTAATCCTTAAGAAAAGTGGCAATTTTGTTATGTATTCATGATAAATATTTAAACTTTTATCCAGAAAAATAGTTTTATTCCGAAAACAAATGCTAGAAATGCTGGAAATCAAACCTCCCTCACAAGTATCGTCATCCCGAAACAACGGGTTGCGTACAGAGTTTAGCATATCGAGCTCACCCGTGTTATGTACACAGTTTTTGTAAACAGGGCTCGAGTTTTGTTATTGCTTATATTTAGAATTCACCGGGTGCTTCAAACGCCACATTCTGTTGATCACAACCACACGGACTGACAATATTTTGTTTGTATGTTTTACTTTCGAACATGCCTACCCTGAGTTTTCTGGATTATAGTATTGATATTTTTCATTTATACCCAACGAGATTGCCACTTTTCTAAAGGATTAAGAATAAAATAAATTTTGTGAAAGTACAGGGATGTGTCTATCAAACACGCCAAAGAATGCTATTAAAATATATAAGTAATATTATAGAGAAAACTAGAGCCGAGCTCGTTGCAAAGCAACGAGTAGGTCTTCCGTTGGAACTGTGGACAGGACCTTTGGTCAAGGTCACTGCACTTTTTTATGTCAACAACCTTTCTTCTCAGCATGAGCCTCCAGTGAATTTTAATTACAAAGTTATGCTTAAAAATTTTTTTCTTTGTCAGTGACCTTGATTTGCCAGAAAGACATTTGATCAGAGTCATGACAAAACCTCCAATCATAAGAAATCTATGTTTCAAGTTAAAGCCTCCAATGATTTTCATTAACTACTTCATGGCGTAGTAAAGAAAATATTTCTTCTGTCAGTGACCTTGATCTTAACAAAATAACTTTGGCTCTGTGTCAAGACAAACACCTTTTAGTGATTAGAAGGTCATTACCCTGACAGGAATTTTACAACTTTTCTGTCATTGGCCATGAAGATGTTTGAAATTTGCATTATCTCGTTCCATTTTGTCACAGGTCAGAAAAACAACATTGAGGTATTTTAAAACATCACCGGATATTAATATTCAAACAACATGGAGTTTCTATTTATGAAAGAAAGAGGGGTTGAAAGTCCCTTCCATAATATGTATTTTAGGTAATAGCAAGCTTTACTTTCAATAAAATTAAACTCAAAAGTCCGCAATAAAATATCTTTCCTCATTTATTTCAAAGTTTGGGTAAAAAGGGATGGGAGCATGGGGATGTCTTGATGTATCCCTTATACATTCGAGGTTATTATTCTGTTAGACAGGAAGACCCGAGGAGTTGTGATTTGCTGATCATGATCTAAAACACGCTGACAAACCGAAACCACATAGTTTTATACACGTTATTCAATTACTTTATTCATAATTATTTCCCTTGAAGGAGGAATGCATGGATAAATGATTAAAGAAAATTCCCGATGTACAATACTGTGCTTGGACTTTATTTTAGTACTACTGTCTACATAATGATATTGTGCTTGAAGGTGAATAAGAACATCAAATAAATTTAATTTAAGGTAGGTCGGGGGTCTATGCAAAAAATTTTTAGAGAAAACATATCCTTAAAATTTGATATAATGTTCCCGAGAATTCAATGCGTATTATCTGCAATTTTTATAAAATTTGCCTAAGTAGTTTTAATGCTATATTACTATAAACGCGGTATTGTCATTAGTACATTTTTTGTTTTACTATTGAAATATATGGAAAAATTACGTTTTTAAGCCAATTTTGTGAAAAATTTTTTTTAAAAAGGTTGGATAACTTTTTAAAGACGTAGACGAATTAGTCAGGAATTTCAAAATGTCAAGATGAGGTAAAATCAAAACTATTGATATAAAAAAATCAATATGTCTTCTCGCTGACTTTTCGCTAAAAATTTTTAAAGTTCCCTTTTATATTGCTAAATGTTGGATGGCGTTTTTTATGTCTTCAACGTCATTTGTTGAACTTTTACCGTACAAATAAAAATATTTTACATTTGGAATAAACAAGATCTAAAATATGCCATAAACTCAAAATTTAATTTTATTCATCATTTTACTTATTGCGAAAATTTATTAGGATGATCAGCAACTTTTTCACTAGTATTGTGAATTTCATATTCTAATCACAGAGTCGGAATAAAGGGTACATTTTAAAATTCCCGTATAGAATTAAAATCATGACAACACTGCGAGTGATAAAACTAGTTGATTTTTAGGGAAATTTTTTTGGAAAGGATTTCAGGCATAACACAAAAATTTGATCACTTTATTAAAAAAACGGTAAAAAAAAACTTCCAGATACTGGGGAAATTAGCCGGGGGGGGGGGGGGGTTTGGGATTTGCAGCAATTTTCTTTCTTTTATATTAGACGCAAACTAGCACATGGACCTAACTCTTAAACATTTGTTACTTACGAATTTCTTAATCAAATTTCCATGCACAAAATTTAAAATACATATAATCTCAATTGAGCTTTAATTTACACTTTGACTTATAGTTTGTTTAAAACTTTTAATAATAGAAAAGATACTTGTTAATCGTTTACAGCTTCATATAGGTCTTACAGGTGTGTGCATAAATTTGATTTTTGAAAGCATTTCACAATTTATCAGCCAATAAAGCAGGTGACTGGATGAAATTTAGATACATAATAAGTTACCAAACAATACTTAATAATAATAATAATGATGAGGAGGAGGAGGAAAAAAAAGGAAAATGCATGTATTAAATTCAATCCGTTTTTAGTGTTGAGGATTGATTTCCATCCTGAAAATTATACGCATATTTTCGCCCAAACTTTGATTAGCAGTCATGATGCAATACGAATGTTCCCCCAGTTGCAGTAACGTGCGAATACAACTCCTAAAGTTTTCCGCTAAACAATTTAATTTATGATAACTTACTCTCTGCATATCATAACTTTCATGCCGACTTATTCTGATTGACTTTTAGCAGTTTAGTAATACTAACAATATAAATTATTCCTTTCATTTGGTATTGTATTTAATTTTTTCCTAGGGCATTACATATACTATAGTAATCACATGAGAGTTCAGACTGCAATTTAATTATAAAACATGTACTGAAATTCACGTACAATAGCATGCACTTTTAATCTACTTGATTCGTACTGACTTGAAGTCATTGGCTGAGAATTAAACGGGAAACAACACAACGTTGCCTTTGTGACGTAACTGACGTCATAATCAAATGTGCACAAAACAGCCACTCGAATTGTCGAAATTGTGTACCAAAATTGATGACAAAAGCAAACCCGCGACCTACCTTAAATAGGAAAGGGAGATTATGTGTAATAGAATAAAAATCAGACAATATTTGATACAGGGACTCACTGGTAGAAACATGAATGTACTTGAATAAAATGCCTCCACCTCGCTTTCTCTTGTACGCGTATTTTTAAACCAAGGAAAGTAATTTGTGCTAGATATAAGTTCATCGCTTTAAAGAAAATACTGAGTTATATATATACGGTAAACGATACAAATGGTTTGACTTTGGTGCCGACTATGATTTTAACAGTTTAATTTAGGTTGTAAAAGCGTGTAATTACATGATAAGTCTGTAATATTCAGATAAGATTGTTACCACGGTATATAAGTTCTTAGATTTTCGATTCTGGACATACGATGCGGGTTTATTACTACTTGAACGACATCGTATAACCTGCTACTGATATTTAATTGCGGAACAAAATTGCTATGTTAGCACACTATACTAATCATGTATACGGGTTTTGAATAAATTATAAAACAAATTAGGTTCATTGCTTCAAAATCATTATTTCTTGAACTGTACTATAAAACCTGTAAGATAAATAGACAGTGTGCAGCACAGAAGTCATGAAGTTTACACGTGCCGGTGTTACTTATCGATGTTTAATCTATTTCATTGAGTATAATTCTATCCTTATGATTCGGAAGATTCCTTTTAAAAGTTTAAAATTGGTATATCGATGGTTAATATCTGTGATGAAAAAAAATGTGTTTCAGAAAACTTGTGTTGAAAACTGATCTATTTGTGTGTGAAAAGAGCAAAGCTTGTGCATTTTAATAAATATTGGTTGAGGAAAAACTTGAAGATCGCCAGTCCTTGCGCTATGAATCGTCAAATTACACATGGAGCTAACGAATATTTAAATATTGAAGACTAATTAATGTACATGTAAAATAAATGCCCCAGCGTTTTATACTAAAGTCAAACCTAAAACATTTTTAGATATTTTTGAAAGATTTAATTTACTTAGAGAAAATAATATTTGTTTACTGTTGTGGAATGGTTTGAATATACCAATTATTTTGCCTATGAATGCGGGGTGACCGGGTCATGGTTCACCGCGGTGTGTCGCTTTAGAATTTCTCGGCCGTGTGTAATCGAAAGATAGATTACGTCATGAATCTGGGTTCCAGGTGAATATGAGAATCGGCACAGTAAATAATTGTGTATTATTTGGCTCTTAAAAGTTTTTTTGATGAAATCCGGGCGTATATTGTTTCCGTTGAAATTGTTTGTGTTTATATTCAAACGAATAAAAGATACTCGTACTTTTTTCCCTATAACTCTTTCTCTTGGAGTTGGAAAGATCTTTATCAATAAAAGGAAAATGATATCATCGAATACTCTGAACGGGAAACAATTTAGAACACCTTTAAAACCTAATTTAAAAAAAAGATATGATACAGCATTGTAAAATATTCATTACTTACGGCAAGTTTATTTCACTTATGGAGTTCTTCAATATCATGAAATGATTATGTGATTTGATGTGATGTCAAAATGAGAACGGAGCCTTGTTTATGTATGGATCTAGCTTTCTTTCCTACCATACGTAAGACTGAACAAAATAATATTTTTATGGGGCAGAGATAGTATAAAAAGGAACAATTTTATCAAGAATTTATTGTGTATGACTGTAGGTCGCTGGATCACACGCCGATTGATTCCCGGTGACCGACTTTGCCCCGCCGCTATCGAGGGAGGCGCGTTATATAATTGTAAACAAAGAAGATGAATGTTAAAGCCGTGCATTTAATGGCTGTGAATAGTATATGTGCTTTTATGTTATGTTTTATTTTCTCACTATATTGTTTGTTTTTATGTGATAAGAAGAAAAGATTTTATTTTCTTCCCTTTTCAGTAGACTTGGTTTATACGATTTAAAAAAAAATGAAATAAAAGGGAAAGTTGACAGTGAATAATTATGAAAATTTGGAAGAAAAAAAAGCACAAGCACTTCAAGAACTTTATTCTGAAGAACATTAGTATCCAATAGAGCCATGTTTATTGTTTATAGTAAGCTTGCTTTGGTTACACGCATGAGGAGCTCTCGTTTACGTGCTGAGTGAAAAGAATTACCTGTGCATATATAGGTCATGCACCAGCTCCTTTAAAACAAGACTCGAACACAATAACAATTTCATGAGATCAGTAAGATGTTAAAGCACAACTTTATAATCGATAGTCATTCGAAATATTTACCGTTTTTGAGTTATTATGCAAAAACTTTCAAGGTCCCTTGATCCCTAATTATAGGGGCCAGCCCCTTTTGAATATTATTATATGAAAGCCCTTGCAATTATGCACAACTTTTGTTCATTATGTCTTAACAAAATATTTTTAGTTTTCAAGATAAAAAGAAAAATATGCGCAAATTTTCGCTCTTTTAGGCGTTCTAATTTTTTTTACCCCTATTAAGCGCCATTGTGAATACAGAAATCGAAAAACAAAAAGCCGATGTGAACAACTTCAATCCTTCTGTTACCTAAAATCAGTAAAAATTCTGCTCCAGCTTTTGTGGTCTCTGAGCCTTTATCCGGAAACGAAAGCCTATAAATTTTCGTTTAAAGGGGAATAACTCAAAAGCGGAAGTGATTTTTTGAAATGTTAGATAGCACTCTGATAGAGGTTAATAATGTCTGTAATGTCTGAAAATTTGAGCCAAATTCGTTGATAAATAAGTGCGATATAAGGCCTCAAAGTTGGCGTCTAGGAAGTAGAAGAAAAAAAAAGAATAACTAGAGCAAAGCTCGTTGCAAAGCAACGAGTAGGTCTTCCGTCTGGTTTTGACCAGAAGTGCCGGAAGTCACAGAACAAAAGAAAGCAAAGCGCAAAGTAGTCTCCAGTGACTTTAAATTTCAATTTTGCATCAAAACCTTCAAAATAATCCATTTTTTGCTTCTTCCGGTGTGACCGGAAGTGACAACGACGGACGGAAAATTAAATGTAATGCTCCCGGACACATATGTTACCAAAAAACATGTCATTAACGGCAAAAATACGCGATTTCCGATTACTTCCGGTTTGGCCGGAAGTGACGACGCCGGACGTATTTTGATGACTCCAATAGATTGAGCTTGACATTTTAAACAAGTTTGCTTCTTTGACGTATCACAAATTCTCAATACTTTTTGAGATATGAAAGAAACACCTTCGGCCCCTCTAGGCCCCTTATTCATGGGGCCAGCCCTTTTCTTGAGATGTCATTTGAAAGATCTTGAAATTCTACACCTTTTTTGTTCTACATGCTTTAACAAAATATCTAGGTAGAAAGTTATCGTAGAAAAGGTGCTAAAAATTTTGAAAGTCTTGATAGGACTATTTTCGGGCCATAGCGAGCGTCGGCGCTTCGTACTTCCGGAAATTGTGATATACTTTGTGCACTTCTCCAATGGTTGCCTTAGCATCACTGAAAATTTCATGCTTCTGTGTTAAGTGCTTTTTGAGAAAACTGCCGGTCAAAGTGACCCTTTAAAAATCACTAAATTGCGGAAAACTCCAAACCGGAAGTGATGTCATCAAAAAAAATTATATATCTACATATATCTATATATCATTTTTTTATGTTCTATCAGACCTGAAAGTTTTATGAACAATGATCAAGCCGTTTTCGAGAAATCGCGCGTACAAAATCGGTAAGAAAAAAAAAAACAATAATAATAAAATTAGGTCTACCATACCTGAAAGTATCGTGTGTCTATCTAAAGCCGTTTAGGAGAAATCGTGCGGACAAACTGACCCTTAAAAAATCATTAAAATGCTTATAACTCCAGACCGGAAGTGACGTCATCAAAACAGAAAAAAACGCATAAGGTTCAAGTGATGTAACATAAGTCCTGAAAGTTTCATGGAAATCCATCGAGCCGTTTTCGAGAAATCGCGTGCACAAAATCGGTAAGAAAAAAAAACAATAATAAAAACTAGACAAAGCTCGTTGCAAAGCAACGAGTAGGTCTTCCGTCCGGTTTTGACCGGAAGTGCCGAAAGTGACATCAAAAAAGAAAGCAATGAGCTAAGTCGTCTCAAGTGACTTTATAATTTCAATTTAGCATCAAAAACCTTCAGAATAAGCCATTTTTGGTTACTTACGGTTTGACCAGAAGTGACGTCGATTAATTTTTATGCTCCTAGAGACTTATCTTATCCAAAAACCTGTCAAGAACGGCAAAAATACGCGTTTTCGACTACTTCCGGTTTGGCCGGAAGTGACGACGCCGGACGTATTTTGACGACTCTAATAGATAAAGCTTGACATTTTGAACAACTTTGCTTCTTTGACGTATTACAAATTCTCAATACTTTTTGAGATATAAAGAAAAAACTTTTGGCCCCTCTAGGCCCCTTGTTTTAGGGGCCAGCCCCTTTTGAAAGATATCATTTGATAGATCTTGAAATGTTACACTTCTTTTGTTCTATATGTTTTAACAAAATATTTCCAGATAAAACGATATCATAGAAAAAGTGTTACAAATTTTGAAATTCTTGATACGTCTATTTTCGGGCCATGGCGAGCGCCGACGTGCGGCCCTTCTGTTTAAAATGAATTACGTTATACATATCTACAGACTTTGGTCTATCATACATAAAAGTTTCATGTTTCTATCTTGAGCCATTATTGAGAAAGTCTGCGGACAAACTGATCCTTCAAAAATCATAAAATCGGCAATATCTCCAAACCGGAAGTGACGTCATCAACTCGGAAAAAAATGCACAAGGTTCAGGTAATGTAACATAAGTCCTAAAAGTTTCATGGAAATCCATCGAGCCGTTTTTGAGAAATCGCGTGCACAAAATCGGTAAGAAAAAAAAGAATAACTAGAGCAAAGCTCGTTGCAAAGCAACGAGTAGGTCTTCCGTCCTGTTTGACCGGAAGTAGCTTTCATTTTTAACCAAAACTAAGAAGTAACGCTTAAAAATGGTTTGAATCATCTAAAGCTATATTGATTTATGCAGAAATAAGTAATTTTTGCTACCTCCGGTTAAACCGGAAGTGACAACGACGGACGGAAAATTAAGTTTTAGGCTTCCAGTGACATATGTTACCCCAAAACTTGTCAAGAATGACAAAAATACGTGTTTTTCGACTACTTCCGGTTTGGCTGGAAGTGACGACGTCGGCGGAAGTGACAACGACGGACGGAAAATTAAGTTTCAGGCTTCCAGTGACATATATTACCCAAAAACTTGTCAAGAATGGCAAATATACGCGTTTTTCGACTACTTCCGGTTTGGCCGGAAGTGACGACGCCGGACGTATGTTTACGACTTCAAGAGATTAATTTTGACATTTTTAACAACTTTGCTTCTTTGAGGTATTACAAATTCTCAATACTATTTGAGATATAAACGAAAAACATTCAGCCCCCTTTAGCCCTTAATTTTAGGGGCCAGCCCTTTTTTCAAGATATCATTTGAAAGATCTTTATATTCTACACTTCTTTTGTTCTTCATGCTTTTACAAAATATTTCTAAGTAAAAAGTTATCGTAGAAAAGGTGTTTAAATTTTTGAAATTCTTGATAGGACTGTTTTCGGACCATAGCCAGCGTCGGCGCTTCGTACTTCCGGTGGTTGAAATATACTAAATACATATCTCCAAAGGTTGCTCTATCAGCACTGAAAATTTCATGCTTCTGCGTTGAGTGCTTTTTGAGAAAACTGCCGGACAAAATGACCCTCTAAAACTCACTAAATCGCAAAAAACTCCGAACCGGAAGTGACGTCATCAAATTAAAAAAAAAAACTCCTTAAGTTCATTTCATTTGTCATCAATGCTGAAAGTTTCATGAAAATCCATCGACGCATTTACGAGAAATCGCGTGCACAAAATCGGTAAGAATAATAATAATAAGAAAAGTTGAAAAGAAACAACAGAAAAATAAGAAGGTCTTCCGTTGAAACGGAAGACCTTAATAAAAGTGGCAAAGAAACCTAAGAATAACAAGAAGGTCTTCCGCTAAAGACGGAAGACCTTAAATAGTGGAAAAGAAACCTAAGAAAACAATAAGGTCTTCCGCTGAAGACGGAAGACCTTAAGAGTCATTCTCTGTAAAAACCAAAGAATCCAAGGAGGCCGTAAAAACGAATGTCTCCGAAATACGTAATTTTTTGTATTTAGAGTGTACTCAGGTGTCTAACTGAGAAAACCACCTTAGTTCATGTTTCGGGGTGTCCGTTGCCATGGCAACCATAACTAACACAAATATGGCCATTTTGACAGGTTTTATTTCATTAAATATAGCATTTTTAACCCCAATATTTCCTTTAAACACGAAAAATATGACCACTTTCAATTATATAATTTATTTTATGCATTCTTATATAATTAAAATAATTAAGAATTAAATCTTTTACCTGAGGCGTTTCAAGCTGATAGAAGGCTAAAAATATCAAATTTCATGATTTTTTCAAAATGCAGAAAAATCCATTTTACCCTCTATTTCAATTACATTTATCTTTAAATTCCAAGATAGGTTTTTTAAACTTCTTATTTATTCCAAATATCTATACTATAGTCTTTCATTTCATATAGATTCCAAACATGTGTTTTTCAGATAACTCGGGAAATATCAAAATGAAAAGAACCTATAATCCCGAATTTCCTCAGATATGGATTGGAAAACTGTGTTATACATTGTATATGGTATATTTTATAGAGTTTGTTTTTCTCTTTTGAGGACATTGTTTATGTTAAACAACCTTAACAGAGAATTAATTGATAAAAATGAATGAAATGTATCATTTTAAGGGTGGATAGCAACACAGCAGTGGTTAACAGGGCTCATGGGAATTTTTTTTCATTTCATGTTTTTATCGGTTCAAAATCACTTTTGTGACTAAATTTTAACAATACTGACGTGTATATTAATCATGCTACTAATCAATTCTTTAAATGAAATGCAGATATATTGAAGATATAAAATTAATACACAGATATTTCATTTTACCCCCCCCCCTTTTTTTTAATGAGGAAAAGGCTGGGATTAATGCCACCTGTTCTATGACTCAAATTTTATCTTCTTCAGCTATTAAACGTATTTGTTACAAATAAAGCTGAAAAAAAGAGTCGATGAAAAGTTAATTTATTAACTCTATCACAACGTAAGGCTAAGGTCAAGAGTTCAAAGTTAACTGAAAAATATATACATGTAGTATAATTGCTTCTTCACATTTTCAGGAATTGACTGGATTGACCTTAAGTCAGGATTTCTGATTACAGAAACAGAATGCTATAAAGTACAACATGTGTAATCCAAAATGGTTTAAATGGACTAAATAAACAATTGATAACTGAAAATAAATCTGAAAATTTAAAGATTATTTATTATTATTTTTTCAAAGAAAATATAAAAGATTATGGTGTGCAGAGAAAGTTCGGGCTAATTATTATTTTTTTAAATACTTTTTCAATCATCAATTTATATTAAAGCTCAAACATTATTCATATACTTGTAATTGATTGATACACAATGAAGAATTTCAAAAATATGTATGTATACTGTTGAACACAAACCATTCACAACAACATATCTAAATAATTTGATTATTGAGCTCATAAAATTATAATACCAGCAGAATAAGGACAACAAAAGTAAAATGAGGCCATACATGTAAGTAATAAGAGTTCCTGTAATTCAGATTTTCAAATTGATTGCAGGCTCGTAAGAGGCAATTTCAGTTGGAAGAGGGGGGGGGGCACAACCATACATTCTCAGTGAAAACTACCAAAACTTTCTAGAAAGCAAAATAAGGACAAAAGATCATTAGACGTACTTTCTGAGGGGGCACAAGCATAGAGTAGCTATGTTTATTATAGAATTCTATATATTGGCAAAATATTATGGGGGGGGGGGGGCAAATGTTGGTCATATTGTGAAAAATAATAATATATATTCTATGAAATACCCAAGAGCCATTAGCAGGAATAGTAGGATAGCAGGATGAACTTCACTTTCTTCTTGAATGTGATCTATATAAATTCTGTAGACAGGACTTTCTAGGAAATATTGGAATTTCAAATTTACAATATAATGATTTAAATGTTCTCTTTAAATATCTGTTAACTCACTTCCCTCGTCAATCTGCAAATTTTATTTATAAAGCCTATAATTTAAGACAAAGAAAAATCACACGCACGTAAATTGTAATGTATATAAATTGTTAAAAGTGACTTATAGGTCCGATGGGCCGGGTGTTGAACATATATTATGTTTAATCGTATAACGAATGTTAAAAATAACTGTATATACACATGTCACTATAATAAAATATTTACTTACTTACTTACTTACTTACTTAGTAGGGCAATGAAATACTTAAGTGAATAATTACATAGATGTACAATAGGTGGTTTTTCACTTTTATCAGTTAATATTTTTGTCATCCAAGTAAACGTTATCCTTAAGCCTTGAAAATGATAATAGACACTTTTGACATAGATTTCTTTAATTTTTTTGTCAATTTTTTAAAAATTCAATAATTGTAACAAATGATGAAATTATCATTTTACATGCAATGTGACTACTGTTTATACACTTTTTATCTTCTATTTAAGAAAGTATATTATTAAAATCTTTTTTTTAAAAATTATTTGAAGCATATTCATAGTAGTGCATAGTGGACCGATGTTATTACAGTATGCATGAATAACTTCAGGATAAGTGGTCAAAACTTCCCTCAGGTATAATACTAGGCAAGACTAGGATTTTCTTCAGATACTGTAAGACTTCACTATTTCTTTGATGTTCTTTGGAAGAATAACAGCAATGTTTGTCATTATATTGTTGTAGTATAATTTAGCAGGCTTAGTGAAGGTGTCCACAGTATCTCCCATTCTCTGAAAACTCTCACTAATTTTCATCAGATACTCATTCATTTACTGAATGTCATGACTGGTCATGACTAAATGTAAAACTCTGGCTTCTTGAGTTCTGTAATAGACAATACAAGTATTTAGATTTACCAGGTAGATAATACAAGACTTAAGTTAACCAGAAATCTCTGTCAAGATTGTAGCTCTACTGGTTTGTACTTATAATAAAGAAAGAGAAAACTAACAGTTGGGACATTTACAAAAGCAATCAATAAAATAATGACAAAAACAGATACACAGAATTATTTATCTTAGAGTAGTTTACTTGTGTGCCAAGTTATATTGAAATCAGACCAAAACTGTAGGAGGAGTAGCATTTTGAAAAACTGTTTACAGACGGACAGGCATACAGACAGACAAACAGAGGACGGACACATTACTATCGCATAAGCTCTTCTGGTCTTTGACCAGTAGAGCTAAAAATGATTAAAGGAACCAATTGGATCAAGAAAACAGTTACACTTGTACATGTAATAGGTCATACATCCTCTCTACACCAGTGTAAAATGATTTTTGGACTTTGCGAAAATTATATTGAATAAGGATGTAAATGATAAGCTTCTCTATTTCATTTTCAATACATGATACATGGCATTTAACCCCAGGAAAAAAAATGTTCAAACACAACACAGTATCACTAGAAATAATTGCTATTTACTTCTATGGAGAAGATACATGTAAACAACATGTTTATAATTTAGAATTTAAACTATCTTGCCCTTTTTAAATGTTAAGAATACTTGATTTGATTATAAACTGAGTAATATAGTGTAAATGTATATTTATTGGCATTTAAATCTAAGGGCAGATAAATAGAACAGAATCATAACTCATTAGTGTTCAGTGTAGAGAGGTTTCTTAAGGAAAGTGGTAGAAACTCTTGTCAAAATTTTTGAAGATAACAACTTGGGTCATGTTTTAATGAATAAAATGAATAAGTTTTACAGTGTAGTTTTTTTTTTTTAATTTCTTATTCAAAGTTGCACAAAAATTGAATTTGAAGTAAACAATATTTGTATAGAATAATTAGGATGATTTCAGATTGGTAGAAATTGGAACATCACAGAACGTTTACATGCCTTGAAAAGTGCGTCAATAATAGTAGTTCATGTATATATGGAACATGAAAGCTGTATCCTTCAAAATCTATTACCAATGTCTAATTTCTTGAAAGATATAGAAGGCAAGGCTATTGGGTCAAAATTATAGTACATGGACACTATACCTCTTTATAATTTGGTTTTAATACAATGTTGAAGGCTCCATGAATGATTTAAATATCTTCCCTTCCTTGTGATGCCCCTCACTTGGTCACACAGCAGCATGCTACAATAAATTGTATATTTTTATAAAAATAATTCTATTCCTTACAGGTACTAATTAAAGCACAATTATAATTATAAGAATGAGTTGTTAATTTAAATTGTTTTGCCATTCACCACATATTTAACGATACTTTTTATTTAGTTTTGTATGTTGACAGGTCTAAAATAAATAACTGTGTACAATAATTCAAATTGGAGAAACTTTTTAAGTAATATCTTGTTAAACTTTAAATGCATACATCATTATAAAGTGTTCAAGATGAACAAGGAAAATGAAATTTACATGGTCAAGTCCAAAGATTATTTCTTATTCTACCCACATAGCTATTAATAGCTACAATGTACATGTATGTAGGTTAAAGCTACCCAAAGTAGCTATTTTACCCTTTAGCTTCTAAGACCTACACATGTAGATAGAAATGCTGTAGTATAGTCTTTGGACTGTACCTTTTTACATTCATTTCGATTTAATTCTTTTTCAATAATTTCATCTACTCATAACTCTCGAACAAATAATATTATATTGTGTATCAGAAATTGTAGTTACTTACGTGCACATGCATGGTGTATAACACTGGTAGCGTTGCACCAGCTTTACCAATCAAATGACCTGCTTTCACATTTTCGCATGTTCTGTTTGGAGGGGAATTCTTGGTCCATCTCCTCTGGTGTTTTCAATATGCAGGTGTGAACTTAGAAGATTTGGAATTTGACAAAACTTCCTTCTTCAACTCTTTGTTTTTATTTTGAAGAAAAGTTAAAATAACGTCCACATTCGATAGTCATTCACTGTATTTACTAAATAATTTAGCAAGTGTAACACATGGCATACGACCTACTTTAGACAATACATGGCCATTGCTAAAACTCACGAGTTGTTGAATGTCTTCAGAATAAACAATATCACATCTGCCAAGGAAGCTATACTGTATAATCTAAGCAGTTTTGTATAAAAATATCAGTAAAACACATCGTTTGTGAAAAGGAACTCCAAACCAGCAAAAATTCATGCTTACAAATACTTTTGTTTTTACCTTCCTTCACTGTCGGAACTAGAGAGTTCTACAAAGGGAGATAATATTTTTGTGAAATGCTAGTTTTTTTAAAATTTTCAAATTCATTTTATTTTTCTAAAGCAAAAAACACACATCCAGAATAATTATGAATAAATAATCAAATGTGTTTGCTTTCAAAATATTGTTAATATTTTATAAACTTATCTTGGGATTTTTTTATAAAATGGCACTGAAATATGGTTATTTAGCGTGTTGGTTAAGGGTTAAAAATAGGAGGAAATTAAATTTCTTTAAAATAAAAGGGGAGTTAGTGATGAAGCAAAATAATTTTTTCCCTTTACTTCACACATTGTTTTCACAATTTAATGCACTTAATCTAACCATAGTGCATTACTTATTTTGATTTTTTTATGTCAAACATGGGGGTAGCCAAAAAATGTGTTAGGGGACCATAACCTGGAGGATAGGTCACATCTCAAAATTTTTAAATATACCAAATTAATCTCACACACATTCATAAATTTTTCATATATGTTTTATTAAAATCTGTAATATTCGTTTGAACGGCATCTGTGGTCCTTACAGAGAATGACTCTTAATAATCTTTACCAACAGAATCAGTAGAAGGTCTTCCGTTGGAAACGGAAGACCTTAATAATAACTTCAAATCTATGTACAAGTACCTTTAATAATACCTGCATGAATATGATGAAATGGAAATCTACATTTACTACCAAAAAACAAGGATTTAAGTAATATGATGGAGATTGTTGTGAAGTACATATCCTCATCAGTGTTTAAATGCTGAAATTTCTTTTGATAATATTTGCAAAGTTATGTAAAATCTTATCTGTGAAAAGTAGAAAACACTTACTATGGTCTTCAAATCTAGATTTAGATTTATCGACGACGTATTGTCAATTAACAATGGTAATTTCCATTCCTACGTGGATACGATATATTCTAGTGAGCTTGAGATAAAAAATACCACAGAGTCCGACACTTCTATATCATACTTGGATATCTTACTTGAAAAAGACGCAAATAGTAATCTAACAACCAAGCTACATGATAAACGTGATGACTTAACTTTTCTATCGCCAACTTCCCTTTCATATGCAGCAATATACCTTCATCACCTGTATACGGAGTATATATGGTAGACAGACTGCTAGGCCCAACGACACCTCGGCCTGTGCCGGTTGACACCTCGGCCCTGACAGGTAAGCTCAAAATCATTGACACCTCGGCCCATACTGAAGACAGCTCAGCACAAGGAATAAAATTAATTTATTTTTTGTGATTTCTATGGTTATGTAGATGTAAATATGATTAATCACGACACATAAACTACAAATATACGATAAACGGGTAGATAATTTCTATGTAATTTCTTTTCATAGTTATGGAATTATTGCCTGGTTGATATTATCCAGATAAACGGTTTTTCATATGAATATGAATTCTTTACAATTATTCATATTAAATATCATTTGAAATAAAGTTTCTGCATTAAATATACAGTCAACGTAAGTCATTGTTGATTTGAGAAAGTCCATCAGGTCTCACATTCTTTGTCCAGTTGGATATGCAATGATTATCTAAAATAATGAATTTGTCGTATATTACCACAATCACAACTCGCATATAAATATCGCTGTACATAAGACAATAATAAAATCTTTTTCGGGAGGGAATATTATGAATTTGCCTCATTTACTTCGTGGGTTAGGTTACGGATTGTAATGCGACCAATTGCATCCAACCGGAGTGATCTGTTCTGCTCTTGTGGAAGACTACCGAGTATTGCACGTGCATTATTTTCAATAAGGCGCTCCAATCTGGATTTGCTGCTCCGTATAAACACTGATTTGTAAGATTCACAGTTTTTCAGTTGCATCTTGTTTCTCAACACGCAGATTTTCTCCTCTTTATTGCGGAAGCTGAATTTCACAAGACCAGGTTTGTTTTCAAGTCATGCTGGTAGACGAGATACATCCATTATATGGACACTATCAGAGACACTGTCCCCTAGAGCAGAAATGAGACTCTCTGCCTTTTGCACAAGGTCTTCGTTTTCATTGAAAGCTAGGCCACTTACTATTATTGTAATGTCATGGTTTTCTAACGGAATTGTATGTCCATCGTGAGCATTTAAAATCGCAGTCGATGTGTGACGGCTTTGTTCCTCTAGGCTGTTTAAACGGCTCTGTATTGAATGAATAGTGTTCACTATCTCATCTGTGCGACTTTTTTCTTTACAGATATCAGTAGAAAGTTCCTCACGCAAAGCCTTTATTTTAGTGTCGATATTATGAATTAAATAAGATTCAAGTTTGACAAGTTTTGATTCAAACAATTGTCTCATGCTGTCCTGGCTACAGTTTAAATCATACACCACTCTCAATAACTTATTTAGTTTTTCAGAAATTGAGAAATCAGTTCCTTCAGCCGAAACTTTCGTTTCTGAATTATTTTTGCTGACTGTAGCCATTTTAGTGTGTTTGAAGTGAGATTCTGTGTTGTTAATGTCAGGCTCAGAAAAAACGCTGCAGTTAGCGCTTCCTACACTGTTGTTTAGATCATTGTTTTCTTCATACAATACAAAATTTGACTGACCTATAAGTTCACTCACCAATACTGAATCAGTATCCCGGTGATCACAACTCTCGATTATGGTTGGCCGTCCTACTCACAATTATTCATTTTTACTCCACTAAAATTATTTTTACTGCAGTAAAACATAAAACACTGACCATTGCTTCTCACAATTAAATATTTTTACTCCAGTAAAATAAATTTTACTCCAGTAAAAATAATCTACCTCTGTACTGGAGTAAAATACAATGTGGCCATTTAACTCACAATTAATTAGTTTTACCCGAGTAAAAATATTTTTTCTTGCAGTAAAAATATGACACTGGCCTTTTTTACTCACAATCAAATATTTTTTACTTAAGTCAAAATCAACCAATCACATTCCATGTTAGATATTTGGTGACTCATAGCTCAACGGGGAACATTCCCCAGGGTGTTTTCACATGACATTTAGAAACTATAGAGGATAGCGTTTATAGGGTCTACTATGCAACATTAAATACATAGGCGCCCTTTTTTAATGTATCAAACATAATATTATAGGCATTAAAAATTGGGGTTGACTTTTCTTTGTTGTTTTACTCCCCCCTTTTCAATTTGCTTTCGACGCCTAAAACAGGAAATGTAACTGCAAATGGACTATACTGTACGGATTTGCCGATATACAGTATACTATGTAATCTAGAAAACATAGCATATTGAGAGTATAGAAAACATGTAGTGATACTATAGGAGAGATCAATTAAACGTCTAATGCCTTTTTTCCGCGTTACAAGGAATTTCTGGTAGTTGATAGTGTCCCAAACTTAAAATATATGGCTGTGCCAACAGTAGTAGGACTATGTATATAATTTAAGAAGTTTTTCTTGTGATTATAGATTGAATCATACCATGAAAAAGTTTCTATGATAAACATAATTATAGACAGTTCCGCATTTTTTTTATATCATAACTTTGGTTTTTTATCTCAATATCCAAACACAGGTGCTTGGGGTCGGGACCCTTTTAATTTGTAACAAACTTGGTTATTGGTTGATTTTTACTTAAGTAAAAATATTTATTTGTGAGTAGAGAAGGCCAGTGTTATATTTCTACTAGAGTAAAAATAATAAATTTGTGAGTAAGATGGCCAGTGTTTTATTTTTACTGCAGTAAAACTAATTAAATGTGAGTAATGTGGCCAAAAAGTATTCATACTTCAGTGAGAAATTAAATAATTTTACTGGAGTAAAAGTATTTAATTATGAGTAGCGATGGCCAGTGTTTTATTTTTACTGCAGTAAAAATAATTTTGGTGGAGTAAAAATGAACAAGCATTCTGAGAGTATTGCATAAGCAATACATGTCCCCTACCGGGTTCCCCTTTTTCTTCAGGATGTCATTTTTTAATGTGCAAAAGTCATGCCCAAGGTTAAACTGAAAGACTTTCAAGTTGTAAATTCCTTAAATCTAATAAAATAATAAACATTAAGACGCCAGTTCAACTCATTTATACATCGTCTTTTCCCCGCTTCATATTTTTGTCGACAATCGGAAGTTAGCGCAGTTCGAACCCGATCATAATTAAGCGATAATGAAAAATATTCAAAATGCCATTATTCTGTCAAAAATTAATGAAGCGTAACGAAATTCAAACTTGATCTGTAACTCATTAAGATACACTCACGTACCAAAATTCAGCTCAATATCTGCAAGCGTTTAGAAAAAAAGTGCGGAAAACCAAGTGGGAATGAAAAATATTCAAAATGCCATAATTATGTCAAAAATCAATGAAGCGTAACGAAATTCAAACTTGATCTGTAACTCATTAAGATACACTCACGTACAAAAATTCAGCTCAATATCTGCAAGCGTTTAGAAAAAAAGTGCGGAAAACCAAGTGGGAATGAAAAATATTCAAAATGCCATAATTATGTCAAAAATCAATGGAGCGTAACGAAATTCAAACTTGATCTGTAACTCATTAAGATACACTCACGTACGAAAATTCAGCTCAATATCTGCAAGCGTTTAGAAAAAAAGTGCGGAAAACCAAGTGGGAATGAAAAATATTCAAAATGCCATAATTTTGTCAAAAATCAATGGAGCGAAACGAAATTCAAACTTGATCTGTAACTCATTAAGATACACTCACATACACATATTCAGCTCAATATCTGCAAGCGTTTAGAAAAAAAGTGCGGAAAACCAAGTGGGACAGACTGACGGGGACGGACAGACGGACGGACAGACGGACGGACGGACGGACAGACGCAGAGGAAATCTATAGTCCCCTCCGGTTTCACCGGTAGGGGACTAATAACTGTGAGTAGAACGGCCAACCATACTCGATCTTGTAATGTTTGGAGTCTTGTTGAGAATCGCTGCCGCTACTAACTCTATCCATTTTCCTTTTACTTTTTCTAGGCATCATATGTACATCAGGAACTGCTTGGGCAGAAAGTTAACCATCATTCGTGAAGTATTTGTAACATTTTTCACCGTTCATCCAGGTAAAAAACGCAGAGCAAAAATCCGTGCGTCCATCTTGTATTAGCTTTTGTTTGGGCCGATCAGTCTTTTATGCGAGCCGAGATGTCTGCAAAGGACAAGTGCACTTAAGCAATGCTTTATGGGCCCTTTTTATGTGCCATTTTAATTTAGAATATATAACCAAATCGTTCTCTTTTGGAAATAGTTATATACCAGTGTATATTTCTAATTCAAAAGCACGATAATCATCACCCAAATCAGCATGGATTTGAAACAATTGACTATTTTAAATGCCTATAGGGACACCCTAAAATCCGGGAAAGTCGAACCGAACCTATTTTTAGTTTCGTTTATGTAAATCAAGGCGAAGAGATCTTGAACAATCTGATGGTGGATCACAGTCGGGTGCGTTTGTGGAATGTATTTTTTTTGTGCTATATCTGTTTTAAAAAAATAAAAGAAGTTGTGTAGTTGCCTGTAGCCATAATAATCAAACTAAGAAATCGGTACTCTTGCATTTGAAAAAAATATATACAATAAAATGAATTTGACATCTAAAAGGAGTGTTTAGGTGGGCCTTCAATACCTGTTCCATTGTCTTGCATAAATGTAAAAATGTCTGACACTTTTATGAGTGGTGCTTTACTCTCTTTACTCTACCGTAATCTTAAATATAGATACATAGAAATATTTCCATTTCCAATTGTTTTCTCTATGATAAACACTACAAAAGTGTTTCTTGTTTATTTCATGATAATACCCTGCGGTATGTATATTTCTCTATTACTGAAAGGTCAGGTGTCAACCTGCATGTATATCACTGGCGTATAAATATACTCAAGAAAAAAAAGATGTTTTAATTGTTTACTAAGTAATTTGATATGATATATATTTTTTTAACAAACAAAATAAATCATGAATTATCTTTGGCTCGAAAGCAAGTCACTTGTGCAACACTGTCCACTATGACTGAGGCCTCGCGAGTCCGAGAACACCACTTCCGTAACAGCCACGTGGAGAAATTGACATTGCCAAATGGATCTGCACGTACTCCATCACCTGATACAGATATCGTCCCTTAGTCATTACCATCCGACTTCTTAAGCAACTCAACTTCTTCTGTTATTATAATATCCATACAAATCGGTTCCTGACCATGCTGACCAGCTCCCGTTTCAGCAACATTGCATTCAATATGGCGGCGGAGTTGACATAGTGCCTATCTATGTTCGTAAAAAGTAAAAATGGAAATATAAGGAATCACTGTCTATTTTTGAGGGTATGCCAGGGACATCAACAATAGTGGGAAACATGGGATAATTTTAGCATAACGGGCTTCGCCCGTTATGCAAATTATCCCATGTTTCCCACTATTGTTGAAGCCCTTGCATACCCTCAAAACTAGACAGTTATTCCTTAAATATTTCTCAGCGGCGCGACTCTGATTAAATGACAAAAAAAAAACCTGCCGATGTTTTACAGTGAGTAAACTTTTGAGGAATGTTTACCTGGGTAGAAATCATGTGACTATCGTATTTAAATAATTTATTCCACAAGTGGGTTCAACATGGTCATACAGGTAAATACCTCTCACTTGCTATAGGAAAAACACTGTAATTTTTGTACATTTTTAATATTTTAACTACCAGCCTAATCGTGTACAAATTTCCGACTTTCACACAAGTTTTATAAATGTTTATGCGTCTTTTGTCATTCGCACAAGTTTGTACAAAGTTAGGCTCATAGTAAACAAAAGCTTTGAAATGAATGACCGTTCTCGATTAACTATAGAAAATCACAAATGTCGGTTGACCCCTGCCGCATTCTATGGTTTTGTTCTTTGTATATACGTGAATTTCAGCGGTAAAATTTTTTGAATCTTACGGTTTAGATATCAATTAATGATTTGGGATGAAAAATTTTGCTTTATTCATTTTGAATGTTTATTTTTTCACATTTTACCGGGGCCATAAGTGCACTCGTTCTTTGGGCCGAGCCGTCGAAGGATATGACTAGAAGATATGGCGTAAAAGAAGTCGAACATGAGTTATCGTTCATATAATGAGTTATCGTTCATAAGATGCGTAATACGTCATCACTAGAGACCAATTCACTCGTACATGGAATATTCCACATGCACTAAAATAAACAGAAATAAAATAAATATTCTTTAATATTAAATAGATAATACATATTTGGTTGGTAATGTAATTTACAATGGGGTTATTATATATAAATCCGTATGCTAGAAAACGGAAATGTCAGTAAATATAAACAATTTATCACTATAAATTATGGATAAATTATAGACTAGCGTGGATTGATTTTAATGAAAAATGAAAGGAGTTGAGGTATATTGCTTGATATATTTTCCTTTTATATATTTATTTGTATTTCGGTTAATGCAGTTTGGTACTGTGTATTGTGAATGGAGAATGCACGTGGGGGGGGGGGTTTACCTACTAGAGACAGGCATCTATCGTTAAATGTGGTCCTGTAAGAAATGAAAACCAAACGTGTTTAAATGCTGCAATAAGTTCCTCTCTCCAATTTTTCACTCATGGGAACACTAACAATTGCCGTTGGAAAGCTGCTCGACACTCTGGGTCACTGAACAGTGAAGGACTTTTTTCGTTCCAGCACCGGGAGGGGTGGAGCGCCTGTTTGTCAGAGTTAAGGAGCCCACAACCACACTAAAAGTTTTGAATTATTAAACTTTATGCTTATATTGTAAAGAAAAGGGGGCCCTGGTCCCCTGCACATTGAAGGATCTTTTTCGTGCAAGCGACAAGGGACCTCGGCTGATAAATACGGTCTCATTGGAGGACCGGTCTCCACGTCCTTCAGATGGATTCAAACCTGCAACACAATGATTATCTCCTTAATCAGCGACTTGAAAGCAGACTTTCTTATTACCAGATTTCAGTGGAGAATCCATGAATCTTGAAAGGTGAGTAGGGGGGGGGATTTGATTTTTAAACAATATTTATTCAGTAAACTGAATAGATTGGGCAACAGGCTTAAACCTATAAATACCCTCTCTATATAACAGGTCATGGTAACAATACAATGAACAGAGTAAATAATTACAATTCATATTATGATATGAGTGCTCGCATACGCATTCTAACATACTCACACACACACACCCTCACTCACACGCGCAACCACACCCTGACTCGCACAGATCCAGATCAAAATAAGTATAATAAATATAAACATGTATAAAGTGACAAGAGTGCATATCAAAAAAGAAAATATGATTAAAAACGTTTTGTTAACTTGATATATTCATGTACATTTTTTATAATATTGAGGTTCGTTTGGAACGAATACTCCGAACTCCCTTGTAAAAGATTTTTTTTAGATCAAAAGGTACATCAAGCTCATTTAAGTTTTTTCTTACTTTATTTCTTTGAATACTATATGCTGGACAATCCATAAAAAAGTGTTCATTGTCTTCTGTATGGTAATTACACTTCGGACAAGATGCATCGTCTATTATATAATGATTTTTTAGGTGTGCATTAAGATTACTAGCTTTGTTACGTAGTTGACAGTGAAGTATATTCTCGTTTCTGCTTCCATAGTTGAAGTATTTACAACTGCTAAAAGGTTGGTTTAATTTTGACTTGAAAATCGATAAAGAAGGAGACATTTTCACTTCAGAACTAAGATTATTCCACAGTTTTATAGTTGAAGGAATAAAACTTTCATAGTATGATATACAGTTCTACATAATGGTAAAGTAAGATTATTACCATCTGATCTCAAAGTATAAGAGAGGGGGGGGGGGTGCGCTGTTGTTTATCAGAGTTAAGAGTTTGTTAAAACATACCGAAATATAATAAATATTTTTGATAATATAATATTAAATATATGACATTGTGCTTACTTTATTTATATTTCTTCACTCAAGGCAGTGATTTTTGTTTAATACTTGTTGTAAAATATGTTTGAAATATAAAACAAATTAATGAAACTATTTATAAAATCCAAATTACTAGATTCATTTCTTATCAAATGACCATGTAATGAAGGTCAGCCCCGCGAGAATTCCGAAGTATTTAAGTTATAATGTATAGCGACCATTTTACGTACCTAATAAATGAATGGTCTAATAGTTTACATATTGATAAAATTTTGAAGATGGTATCAGATAATTCTTCACTGAGAATTCTACAAAACTTTGATTTTTGTCCAATTAATTGCACCTTGAATTTTACATTAATTGGAGTTCTATGACCTGCACATGTTTTTATTTAAGATATTGTAAAAAAGTTATTTGATTTGTAAACAAATATCTTTGTAAATATTTGAATAAATTATATCTTTATTAAGTTAAGATACTTTGAGAAAAAATAAATTTTCTTCTTTTCATCAATTGCAGATAACTCTTCATAAATCTTTAAGGTGGAATGTTACACCGACTTTTTATTTTAAAGATCTTTGAGTCATCAGCACTGAAAGACTGATATTAGCTCTTGATTATTTATATCAGATACTGATTAATTATATACTGAATTTCTTACCCTGATCTTACTAGGCAACTCCTCACCTCTTATGGACATTAAAAGATAGGTTTAACCTGAAGATATGTCCCTGATCTAGAGCTTCCTCTCACCTACCTGTACCTTGTATCAGATAAGAATACGACAAAATGTTCGTTTTATTCCAACCTATCTTTCATAGATTCTGATTTATTTTATACTGAAATTCTTACCCTGGTCTTAATAGGCAACTCCTCACCTTTAATGGATATTTAAACGATAAGTTTAACCTGAAGATATGTCCCTGATCTAAGAGCCTCTTCTCACCTACCTGTACCTTGTATCACATAAGAATACGACAACATATTCGTCTTATACTAACCCGTCTTTCATAGATTTGATTTATTTTATACTGAAATTCTTACCCTGATCCTACTAGGCAACTCCTCACCTTTTATGGACATTTAAAGGATAGGTTTAAGCTGACGATATGCCCCTGATCTTAGAGCCTCTTCTCACCTACCTGTACCTTATATCAGATAAGAATACGACAAAATATTACTCTTATTCCAACCTGTCTTTCATAGATTCTGATTTATTTTATACTGAAATTCTTACCCTGATCTTACTAGGCAACTCCCCACCTTTTGTGGAAATTAAAACGATTGGTTTAATCTGAAGATATGTCTCTGATCTTAGAGCTTCCTCTTACCTACCTGTACCTTGTATCAGATAAGAATACGACAAAATATTCGACTTATTCCAACCTGTCTTTCATAGATTCTGATTTATTTTATACTAATATTCTTACCCTGATCTTACTAGTCAACTCCTCGCCTTTTATGGACATTAAAACGATAGGTTTAACCTGAAGATATGTCCCTGATCTTAGAGCTTCTTCTTACCTACCTGTACCTTGTATCAGATAAGAATACGACAAAATATTCGTCTTATTCCAACCAGTCTTTCATAGATTCTGATTTATTTATACTGAAATTCTTACCCTGGTCTTATTCGGCAACTCCTTACCTTTTATGGATATTTTAAGGATAGGTTTAACCTGAAGATATGTCCCTGATCTCAGAGCTTTCTCTCACCTACCTATGCCTTGTATCAGATAAGAATACGACGAAATATTCGTTTTATTCCAAGCTGTCTTTCATAAATTCTGATTTATTTCATACTGAAAATCTTACCCTGATCTTACTAGGCAACTCCTCACCTTTTATGGACCTTTAAAGGATAGGTTTAACCTGACGATATGTCCCTGATCTTAAAGCCTCTTCTCACCTACCTGTACCTTGTATCAGAAAAGAATACGACAAAATATTCCTCTTATACCAACCTGTCTTTCATAGATTCTGATTTATTTTATACTGAAATTCTTACCCTGATCTTACTAGGCAACTCCTTACCTTTCATGGACATTTAAAGGATAGGTTAAACATGAAGATATGTCCCCGATCTCAGAGCTTTCTCTCACCTACCTGTACCTTGTATCAGATAAGAATACGACAAAATATTCGTCTTATACTAACTTGTCTTTCATAGATTTTGATTTATTAAGGTCTCTCTTTTCCAACGGAAGACCTTCTACTGATTCTGTTGGTAAAGATTATTAAGGTCTTCCGTCTTCACGGAAAACCTTATAGTGATTGTATTGTTTCTTATTATGTCGCCCTGAACGAAGTCGGGGACGACATATTGATATTGTACACATGTTTTTTTTTATCCAGGCTGTTTCTCGGAGATGGCTGGGACAATCTTCCTGAAACTTTCTTCAAAGGACGATCACTGGTTGTAGTTGTGCAGTGAGGTCGTTCAGTTCCAGTATGTCTACCGTTGCCATGGAAACCTGTAAAAAGCGATAACTTTTGTCCGAGAGTGTTCTCTCTGGTCCCTTAAACGTTCGTCATGAAACTTTTCTTATTTTAATGATTAGAATCTCTAGTTGTGCGCTTTGCATTTAAAATTTTCAAATAATCGATTATTGCCATGGAAACCAGGTGAAAGTTAAAATTCTTTAATTTCGATTTTCTCAATAACTACTCAGGCAATCGTTTTGAAACTTTCAATGTTTATTCCTTGCAATGTGTCAAAGTGATTTCTACTTTCAAAATAATTGTAATGAGTCGCTCAGTTGCCATAGAAACGAAACATAAAAAAGATTCAGATGTACACATGTGTTCTCCAAGGTCTAGGTCAAAGGGTCAAAGTTCGTCGTGTCCAATAAAAGTTCTTTTCACAAGGATTACATATTTGAAATATGAAAGCCCTAGTACTTACCGTTAAAACGTTATGGCTATTTACTATGTTCAATACGCCCCCCCCCCCCCCTTTTTTTTGAAGCACACAGCCAAGTAGAATACACAGATATAACATATACAACTTACAAGTGACTTTTTAAAATCTTCATTCATAAAATTCAGTTCCCGTCATGTGATATTTTGCCATCATTCATTCTCCTTCTGTTTTGTCTCTTGAATTTATAAATATTTTATATTATCTATATAAAAAAAAACGATTGTCAGCTGCATTTATTATCATTTTGCGTTTTCTTGTATATCTATCACTTGTATATTATTCATTTCATAAGATAGTGCAAGTATAAATTAAAAAATTGGTACGTCATTTCCATAGTTTTTATTCATTCATAAATCCTTTGATCCGCTCCTGTAGGTTCGCGAAGCCTTGATCACCACTGTATACAAAACTTTCATCTCGCCAAAAATGTTCATGATTCCGCTAAACTGAGAAAGTTTACACATGATTTATCATCTTATAACAAACATCAGATCTCTGCAATGCAGAAATGCTCGAATTGAAGGGGAAAATTCAGGAGTTATTGATGAGAAAAATTCAGGAGTTATTATGTCGCCCCGAACGAAGTCGGGGACGACATATTGATATTGTACGCATGTTTTTTTTATCCAGGCTGTTTCTCGGAGATGGCTGGGACAATCTTCCTGAAACTTTCCTCAAAGGACGATCACTGGTTGTAGTTGTGCAGTGAGGTCGTTCAGTTCCATTATGTCTACCGTTGCCATGGAAACCTGTAAAAAGCGATAACTTTTGTCCGAGAGTGTTCTCTCTGGTCCCTTAAACGTTCGTCATGAAACTTTTCTTATTTTAATGATTAGAATCTCTAGTTGTGCGCTTCGCATTTAAAATTTTCAAATAATCGATTATTGCCATGGAAACCAGGTGAAAGTTAAAATTCTTTAATTTCGATTTTCTCAATAACTACTCAGGCAATCGTTTTGAAACTTTCAATGTTTATTCCTTGCAATGTGTCAAAGTGATTTCTACTTTCAAAATAATTGTAATGAGTCGCTCAGTTGCCATAGAAACGAAACAGAAAAAAGATTCAGATGTACACATGTGTTCTCCAAGGTCTAGGTCAAATGGTCAAAGTTCGTCGTGTCCAATAAAAGTTCTTTTCACAAGGATTACATATTTGAAATATGAAAGCCCTAGTACTTACCGTTCAAACGTTATGGCTATTTACTATCTTCAAGACGACCCCCCCCCTTTTTTTTTGAAGCACACAGCCAAGTAGAATACACAGATATAACATATACAACTTACAAGTGACTTTTTAAAATCTTCATTCATAAAATTCAGTTCCCGTCATGTGATATTTTGCCATCATTCATTCTCCTTCTGTTTTGTCTCTAAAGAACTTTTCGACAATTTGAAATCACAAGACTTTACAAAAATCAACAGCATAAAAACTTACGACTTTTCAACTTTATACACAACAATTCCCCACGACAAATTAAAATCCAGGCTTTTTGATATCATTGACAGCTGCTTCTTCAACAAAAATGGAACTCGTAAGTTTACTTACCTCGTCATTGGTCATTTGAAAAATCATTTTGTTAAAACAGATTCCGATTGCACACATAAGTACTCTGAAGTTGACATCAAGAAGACGCTTGAGTTTCTCATTGACAATATCTATGTGGTTTTTGGAGACCAGGTATTCCAGCGATCTATTGGGATTCCCATGGGTACAAATTGCGCTCCGTTATTAGCAGATTTATTTTTATATTCATATGAAGCAGAATTTATGCAAAATCTTTTACGTGAAAAGAAGAAAACACGTATTGTGTCCTTCAACTCGATATTTAGATATATCAACGACGTATTGTCAATTAATAATGATAATTTACATTCCTTCGTCGACACGATATATCCTGGTGAGCTTGAGATAAAAGATACCACAAGTCCGACACTTCTGCTTCATACTTGGATATTTTACTTGAAAAAGACACTAATGGTAATCTAACAACCAAGCTATATGATAAACGTGATGACTTTAACTTTTCTATCGTCAACTTCCCTTACTTATGCAGCAATATACCTTCATCACCTGCATACGGAGTATTTATATCTCAGTTGATTCGATACGCAAGAGCATGCTCTACGTATGAACAATTTCTTAAACGAGGTAAATTATTGACAAGCAAGTTGATGAAACAAGAATATCAACAGTCTCGTTTAAAGTCATCATTTCGCAAATTCTATGGTCGATACAATGACCTTGTCAGCAAATACAATTTATCACTGAATGAAATGCTGACTGAAGTTTTTCATACCAATTGTTAGTCCATTATTTGAATTGACCACGTATTTTTCTGTTATTTCCTGATTATGACAACGAGCACACGGCGGATGTGACCGGTCGGCAGGGGATGCTCACTCCTCCATGGCACCTGATCCCACCTCTGATGTTTCGGAGGTCCGTGTTTGCTCTGCTCTTATTTTGTATATTTGTTTAATGCACGTTGAGATTGAATACTGTTCGTTATTTCCATATCCTTCTTAAACTAGAAATATGTCCATAGTACATAATGCCCCGCCGAGGATATATTAGTAAGGCAACATAAAAATTTGTATGTATATAAAATTTGATCAGAATATCTTAAATAGTGTTGCAGCTGAATTGCTTGCTTGGAAAAAATAGGTCAGATCCAGCTTCCGAAGCAAGTCTAGTGGTGTTCACCCTAGATGCATCATCCATGCAAGTTTGGTTTTGATAGGACTTATAGTTACTTGTGAATGAAAATATAGGTCAGATTCAGCATCTGAAGCAAGTCCGGTGGTGTCCTTCCCTAGATTCATCATCCATGCAAGTTTGGTTCAAGTAGGACTTATAGTCACTTGGGAATAAAAATATAGGTCAGATTCAGCATCCGAAGCAAGTCTAGTGGTGTCTACCTTAGATGCATCATCCATGCAAGTTTGGTTCAGATAGGACTTATAGTTACTTGTGAATGAAAATATAGGTCAGATTCAGCATCTGAAGCAAGTCCGGTGGTGTCCTTCCCTAGATTCATCATCCATGCAAGTTTGGTTCAAGTAGGACTAATAGTTACTTGGGAATAAAAATATGGGTCAAAACCAGCATCCGAAGCAAGTCTAGTAGTGACCATCCCTAGATGCATCATTTTTTTAAGTTTGGTTCAGGTAGGGCTTATAGTTACTTGGGAATATCCTAAGCAAGTCTGGTAGTGTCCATCCCTAAATGCATTATCCATGCAAGTTTGCTCCAAGTAGGGCTTACAGTTACTTGGGAATGAAAATAAAGGTCAGATCCAGCATTGGAAGCAAGTCTGGTAGTGTCCATCCCTAGATGCATCATCCATGCAAGTTTGGTTCAGGTAGGACTTATAGTTACTTGGGAATGAAAATATAGGTCAGATTCAGCATCTGAAGCAAGTCCGTGGTGACCTTCCCTTAGATTCATCATCCATGCAAGTTTGGTTCAGGTAGGACTTACAGTTACTTGGGAATGAAAATATGGGTCAAAACCAGCATCCGAAGCAAGTCTAGTAGTGACCATACCTAGATGCATCATTTTTTAAAGTTTGGTTCAGGTAGGGCTTAAAGTTACTAGGGAATAACAATGTAGGTCAGAAGCATCCGAAGCAAGTCTGGTAGTGTCCATCCCAAGATGCATCATCCATGCAAGTTTGGTTCAGGGAGTGCTAATAGGAACTTGGGAATGAAAATAAAGGTCAGATTCAGAGCATCCGAAGCAAATCCAGTGGTGTCCATCCCTAGATGCATCATCCACGCAAGTTTGGTTCAGGTAGGGCTTATAGTTACTTTGGGAATAAAAATATAATTCAAATCCAGCATCCGAAGCAAGTCCGGTGGTGTCCATCCCCAGATTCATCATCTATGCAAGTTTGGTTCAGGTAGGGCTTATAGTTACTTGGGAATATCCGAAGCAAGTCTGGTAGTGTCCATCCCAAGATGCGTCATCCATGCAAGTTTGGTTCAGGTAGGGCTTATAGTTACTTGGGAATGAAAATAAAGGTCAGATTCAGCATCCGAAGCAAATCCAGTGGTGTCCATCCCTAGATGCATCATCCATGCAAGTTTGGTTCAGGTAGGACTTATAGTTACTTGGGAATAAAAATATAGGTCAGATTCAGCATCTGAAGCAAGTCCGGTGGTGTCCTTCCCTAGATTCATCATCCATGCAAGTTTGGTTCAAGTAGGACTAATAGTTACTTGGGAATAAAAATATGGGTCAAAACCAGCATCCGAAGCAAGTCTAGTAGTGACCATCCCTAGATGCATCATTTTTTTAAGTTTGGTTCAGGTAGGGCTTAAAGTTACTTGGGAATATCCGAAGCAAGTCTGGTAGTGTCCATCCCAAGATGCATCATCCATGCAAGTTTGGTTCAGGTAGGGCTTATAGTTACTTGGGAATGAAAATAAAGGTCAGATTCAGCATCCGAAGCAAATCCAGTGGTGTCCATCCCTAGATGCATCATCCACGCAAGTTTGCTTCAGGTAGGGCTTATAGTTACCTGGGAATAAAAATATAATTCAAATCCAGCCATCCGAAGCAAGTCTGGTAGTGTCCATCCCTAGATGCATCATCTATGCAAGTTTGGTTCAGGTAGGCCTTATAGTTACTTAGGAATCAAAATATAGGTCAGATCCAGCATCCGAAGCAAGTCTGGTAGTGTCCATCCCTAGATGCATCATCTATGCAAGTTTGGTTCAGGTAGGACTTATAGTTACTAAGGAATGAAAATATAGGTCAGATTCAGCATCCGATTCAAGTCTGGTAGTGTACATCCCTACATGCATCATACATGCAAGTTTGGTTTTAGTAGGGCTTATAGTTCCTTAGGAATGAACCTGCTCCAAAAACTTTAACCTGGTCACTTGTCTGGAAAATGTATCACATCCAGCATCCGAAGCAAGTCTGGTAGTCAGTAGATGCATCATCCATGCAAGTTTGGTCCAAGTAGGGCATATAGTTCCTTAAGAATAGAATTGCCTAGTAAGATTAGGGTAAGATTTTCAGTATGAAATAAATCAGAATCTATGAAAGACAGGTTGGAATAAGACGAATATTCTGTCGTATTCTTATCTGATACAAGGTACAGGTAGGCGAGAAGAAGCTCTAAGATCAGGGACATATCTTCAGGTTAAACCTATCGTTTAAATGTCCACAAAAGGTGAGGAGTTGCCTAAGAAGACTAGGGTAAGAATTTCAGTATAAAACAAATCAGAATCTATGAAAGAAAGTTTGGTATAAGACGAATATTTTTTCGTATTCTTGTCTGATACAAGGTACAGGTAGGCGAGAAGAAGCTCTAAGATCAGGGACATATCTTCAGGTTAAACCTATCGTTTAAATGTCCACAAAAGGTGAGGAGTTGCCTAGTAAGACAAGGGGAAGAATTTCAGTTTAAAATAAATCAGAATCTATGAAAGACAGGTTGGTATAAGAGTAATAATTTGTCGTATTCCTTATCTGGTACAAGGTACAGGTAGGTGAGAAGAGGCTCTAAGATAAGGGACATATCGTCAGGTTAAACCTATCCTTTAAATGTCCATGAAAGGTGAGGAGAGTTCCTAGTAAGATCAGGGTAAGAATTTCAGTATAAAATAATGCAAAATCTATGAAAGACAGGTAAGTATAAGACGAATATTTTGTCGTATTCTTATCTTATACAAGGTACAGGTAGGTGAGAAGATGCTCTTAGATCAGGACATATCTTCTGGTTAAACCTATCTTTTAAATATCCATCAAAGGTGAGGAGTTGCCTAGTAAGACCAGGGTAAGAATTTCAGTATAAAAAAAATCAGAATATATGAAAGACAGGTTGGAATAAAACGAATATTTTGTTGAGTATTGTTATCTGGATTGGAGGAACAGGAGAGTAAGAGAAAGCTCTGATATCGGGGACATATCTTCATGCTTAACCTATCCTTTAAATGTCCATGAAAGGTAAGGAGTTGCTTAGTAAGATAAGGGGTAAGACTTAGATATAAAATAAATCAGAATATATGAGAGACGGGTTGGTATAAGACGAATATTTTTTTCATATTATTATCTGATACAAGGTACAGGTAGGTGAGAAAAAGGCTCTAAGATCAGGGACATATCTTCAGGTTAAAGTGTATCGTCTTAATGTCCATAAAAGTCAAGGAGTTGCCTAGAAGATCAGGGTCAGATTATCAGTAT